>NC_139597.1:1970620-1990620 GCF_946808225.1 Silurus aristotelis | reverse complement strand
CATCCAAACGGCTCCACTGACGATGCCATTTCCACAACCTTCTATTTGGCCCTCACCCACCTGGACAACAACGACACGTATGTACGAATGCTGTTCATAAACTTCAGCTCAGCATTCAACACAATCATCCCTCAGCACCTGATTGCGAAGCTGAGCCTACAGGGCCTGAACACCTCCCTCTGCAACTGGATCCTGGACTTCCTGACTGGGAGACCTCAGTCAGTCTGGATCGGGAAGAGCATCTCCAGCACCACCACACTGAGCACTGGATAGGATGGGTGCTCAGCCCATTGCTTTTCACTCTCAGATACAGAGACAGCATACAGAAAGCAGGTGCACCAGTTAACAGCCTGGTGTGGAGCCAACAACCTGTATCTGAATGTTGACAAAACCAAAGAGATGGTTGTGGACTTCAGGAGAGCACAGAGTGGCCATTCTCCACTGACCATTGTTGTTTTCTCAGTAAAGATTATCAAGAGCATCAAATTCCTCTGTGTTCATCTGGTGGATAACCTCACCTGGTCACTTAACTCCAGCTCCATCACCAAGAAAGTGCAGCAGCATCTCTACTTCCTAAAAAGGCTGAGGAAAGCCTATCTCCCTCCCCTCATCCTAACCATGTTCTACAGAGGGACCATTGAGAGCATCCTGAGCAGCTGCATCACTGCCTGGTTTGGGAACTGCACCATCTCGGATCGCAAGACCCTACAGAGAATAGTGAGGACAGCTGAGAAGATCATCGGTGTCTCAATCCCCTTCATCATGGATCTTTACACCACATGCTGCATCCAAAAATCCAACAGCATTGTGGACAACCACACACACCCCTCACACACACTCCCACACACTCCTTACACACACCCCTCACACACACTCTTCACCCTCCTGTCATCAGGAAAGCATTTCCGAAGCATTCGGGCCATCACATCCAGACTGTGTAACAGCAGCAGTGCCACTCCTGGCCCCTCAGTCCTCCTCTAGCTGTGTTGAAAGACACAGACTGGGAAGGGACTGGTCAGTCTGGCGTGATTAGTCACTCGTTCTCAAAACGTTTTGACGCAGCTTGAGTTCCTGAAAGGGAACTTTTCTAGGTTACGTATGTAACCCTATTTCCCTGAGGGAACGAGATGCTGCATCTCTATGCCACACCTATATGCATTTTATACACCTGGTCCTGACGTCACCCCGCCGGTGACGGCCAGCGTCCAATTTTTCTCGGGTGTGTTCCCAAAGCGTTTCAACTCAGCGTCTTGTTCCCTCAGGGAACTAGGGTTACATACGTAACCTAGAGACGTTCTCAGTCATGTTTACATCACTAACTCCCTCTGTCTCATCCACGTTAACCCGAGACTTCTTGTTGCCTTCTGCCACCCCTTGTTGTTTGCTACGTAAACTAGTCTATGTTTGTGGTGTGTAAGAGCCAGAAAATGATGCATCAGTGAATTGAAAAAGCTGCACAATGACAGGAAATCGGTTGATGGGCTGAAAACAGCACAGTGAGAAGAAAACATATTGACATTTCACCAGATACATTAAAACTAAAGTAACGAGTCTGTTTTGAAAATGAAAGAAGTAGAAAGTACAGATTTGTGTAGAAATGTAATGAGTGAAAGTAAAAAGTATGAAAAATAAATAGTGAAGTAAAATATACTTAACTACAGTACTACTACAGTCTACCATACTGTTTGAAGTGGTGTTTAGTGCTTAAAGCAGGGTTTAGTGTTTGAGGCAGGGTTTGGTGTTTGAGGCAGGGTTTGGTGTTTGAGGCAGGGTTATTATTTGAGGAGAGATTTAGTGTTTGATACGGGGCTTCGTATTTATGGTAAGGCTTAGTTTTTGAAGCTGGGTTTTTGGTTTGAGGCGGGGTTAAGTGTTTGAGGTGAGGTTTTGTTTTTGAAGCTGGGTTTAGGGTTTAAGGTGGGGTTTATTATTTGAGGCGAGGTTTAGTGTTTGACACAGGGTTTAGTATTTAAGGTGTTATTGATTATTTGAATCGGGGTTTATTGTTTGAGGCGGGTTTATTATTTAAAGTGAGGTTTAGTATTTGAGGCGAGCTTTAGTGTTTGATTTGTGGTTCAGTATTTGAGCCAGGGTTTAGATTTTGAGGCGGGGCTAAGCATTTAAAGCGGGGCTTAGTATTTGAGATGGGCTTTAGTATTTTAAACAGAGTTTATTAAGTGACTGACTGACTGATCTCTGTCTGAAACCACATCCCTGTGTCCCATTCAGCCGAATTTTTATTCTTGTCTTTCTGTTAAGCACAAAAGACTTTCTCAACTGAAAGATCATCACATGTATCTACACAGGAGTTTTCATTTAGTTTCCCTATCCTGCAGGGTGCGTGTGTGTGTGTGTGTGTGTGTGTGTGTGTGTGTGTGTGTGTGTGTGTGTGTGTGTGTGTGTGTGTGTGTGTGCAGATCTCCAGGCTCTGCTAGAAGACCAGTATACTGTGATGGAGAATTGGGGTCTGGTGTGTTTCGAGCAGAAAATCCTGCTGGATCCTGAAGTCTCATTTTTCTCCTACCAGATGGATCTCACCATGATGTTTTTGCATGAGATCTGTCATCAGGCACATGCACAGACACACAGACACACACACACACACACACACACACACACACACACACACACACACACACACACACACACACACACACACACACACACACACACACAGACACACACACACTTTAAACAGATTTTCTAAACTGTAGGGAAAAGTGAGGGTGAATAGAAGGATAAGTGAAGGTGAAGCTCTTCCACTTTTCATGCTGTTAATTATTTCCCTCTCAGTGCGAGAGTGTGGGAGAGAGAAACAGTGAGACACTGATATTAACAGTTCATTCATCTTATTCTTCAGAATTAAAGCACAGACTCTCATCTGTATCGACATACTGAGCTCCTCATCTGCTCCAAACCGAGAGAGAGAAAGAGAGAGAGAGAGAGAGAGAGAGAGAGAGAGAGAGAGAGAGAGAGAGAGGGAGAGAGAGAGAGAGAGAGAAAGAAAGAGAGAGAGAGAGAGAGAGAGAGAGAGAGAGAGGGAGAGAGAGAAAGAGAGAGAGACACTCCGTTAGTCTAATACAGTTTATTACAATGATATAGTCTGATACAATGGTGCATTTTGATACAGTCTAATATAGTGATCCAGTCTGATACAATGTTGTAGTCTAATACTGTCTGATACACTTTAATACAGTCTGATTCAGTCTGATCTATGTGGGAGTGCGAACAGTTAAGGGAAAGGGAAAAAAATGGGGCGGCAACCAGTTTCAATGGAATCAGGTTCTTTTATTAGATTGTTGGCACTTTCGCTCGCGCACACACACACACACACACACACACACACACACACACACACACTTTTTTGTCTCTCCGTGTCTCTCTCTTTTTCTCTAGCATCCTTTTTTCACTCCTCTTATCCGCTCACTGCAAAAGAGAATGATTATGATGATGATTATAATGATTATGATATTATAATTAGACACATTCCCAACAGGTGTGTGACTCGGACCGCTTGTCTTCCCCCGGCTCCGCCCTCCATTCACAAACCAGCCACGCCCCCACTGCCTCAGAAATACAGAAATACAGTCTGATCTAGTCTGATCCAGTGATACAGTCTGATACAGTAATACAGTCTGATGCAGTCTGATACAGTAATAGAGTCGGATGCAGTCATATACAGTAATACAGTCTGATGCAGTCTGATGCAGTCTGATACAGTAATAGAGTCGGATGCAGTCATATACAGTAATACAGTCTGATGCAGTCTGATGCAGTCTGATACAGTAATACAGTCTGTTGCAGCCTGATACAGTAATACATTCTGATTTTGAGCTCTACAGAAATGCACTGGTCTGTTTGAGGAACTTTGTGATTTTTTTTATTTTCTCTCTCAAATGGTGCCTCTTCCCTCATGTTCGCCGACACTCTGTGTTTAAAGTATAATTGGGTGATTTCCTGAAGCTCCTCTGAGGTTTACACTCTACTGTAATCAGGGAAGTGAAACCGACCTGCCGACTCTGCAGAAGAACGACTTGTCAGAAATCCACCTGCATGCAGCGAGCTGTGTGTTTTTCTGACAACACTGACAACATCGGCTCTTCATCACACCATCACAAATCATCTGCGTTCCTCCTAACGAGGACTTTCGGTGAAGCCACCGTCTGTCTCTCAGTCCCACCGAACCCTGAACGAGATCACGTGACCGTCACTCCCTGCTAATCAGCTCGGCGTTTTGGCTCCTTCTAACTGGCATGTATTAAATGTGATCGATGACAGAAAGCATCGTTTAGAGTCACTGTAACGTCCAGATGGAGCGAATTCACAGCACAGAGAGACGACGTTTCTCTCCAGGACCATTTCAACTCAGACTGGATCAGGGCCTGCATGGGAAGTAGCATTAAAGAGAGAAATTAGCTGTGTGTTCATGTGTGTGTGTGTGTGTGTGTGTGTGTGTGTGTGTGTGTGTGTGTGTGTAGGTAGGTTATTGTCTGGTTATTAATGGTCCATCTGCTGAAGCAGCTTTGGTGCTGAAACTGACACTGTGGAAATTTTAACACTGATCCAAAACAGAACAAGAGCTTCTGTGCTGCTCCGCATTTTATCTGTCTACTGTCTGTAGAGCAATCAGAACATCTCTCAGGTAAACTTGCAACTTAGGCAGAAGATCATCTCTAACAGGTTCTGGGTCAGGATCAGTACCAGGTTCTGGGTCAGGATCAATTCCAGGAACTGGTTCAGGTATCAGTAACAGAATCTGGATCTGGCTCGGTAACCTGCTCTGAGTCAGGATCAGTATCAGGTGCTGGATCAGGATCAGTCATGTGACCAGGGGTCAGGTGATCCAAAGACAGCACAATACTGTTCTAAAAATAAAATATATAACTCATAAATCATATAGAAATATGACTTCCACTTCCACCAATGGAACCTGAGGAGTGACGTTCTTATGTTTATATTAAAATCATCAATTTTTTTTCTGATCTGAAGGAGAAGATGGAGATGTAGGTAAGTGCTGGAGAAGCTTCTCACTGCAGGAGCGATGAGGAGGAGGAACGCGTTGGAGTGTTGGGGGTTCAGTAGGAACTTTCCTGAGTGTGGATTCAGCAGCGTTTCTGTCCGAATGCTGCTGTGACCGAGGAAGCAGACGTCTGGATGGAGCTGCACATGTTCACCAACTCCTCCCTGCTGGTGCTTGTGTGGCTGCTGCTGGCGGACGGTGCGTTACGAGGCCGTGGGGTCGCAGGGCGTCAGATGGAACGCTTCAGTTTGGGGTTTATAGCGGAAATGATGTGAGGTGTTGGAGCTGGACGCTGTGATGAGAGCGAGGATGGACCAGATGGAGGCTCTTCTGATGGAGCTCATTTTACTGCTCACTTCCACTCAGTCCCATGGGATGAGACGTGAATGAACAGCTGCTCTCTCTCTGTCTCTCTCTCTCTCTCTCTCTCTCTCTCTCTCTCTCTCTCTCTCTCTCTCTCTCTCTCTCTCTTTTTATTTCTCCCAATCCCCTTCTCAATGTTTTACTTTCCCTCCCATTTTAAAATTAAAACAGGGAAATCTATTTATCCTCTCTTTTTATTCAATTTTATATTGCTCCATCTCTCTCTCTCTCTCTCTCTCTCTCTCTCTCTCTCTCTCTCTTTCTCTCTCTCTCTCTCTTTCTCTCTCTCTCTTTATTTCTCACCCTTTTAAATAATCTCTATTAAATATCCCTCTCTCTATTTCTCATTATTCCTCGCTCTACTCAACATTTCCCATTGTTCCTCTCTCTATTTACTTGCTATTTCTCATCATTTCTCTTTCTGTTTCTACTCTTTATCATTATTTCTCTCTCTCACTCACTCTCTTTTCTCTATTTCCCATTATTTCTCTCTCTAGTTCTCATATTTTATTTCTCCCTCTCTCTCGTTCCTGTTCTTGTCTTGTGACTCTTCGTTGTTCCCCTGTTTCGCGTGTTGTTTCAGAGATCTTCGCTCGAATCTCCTCCTGTTCTCTAAAACTCCATCGTCTCTCTGTTTTTTTGTCTCGCTGTCTCTTTCTGTCAAATTTTTTTCTCTATATCTGTCTGTCTCTCTTTCTGTATATCTCATTCTGTCTGTCTATCTCTCTTTATCTTTTTGTTTGTCTCTCTATCTGTCTTTCTCTCTGTTTCTGTCTGTCTGTCTGTCTGTCTGTCTGTCTGTCTGTCTGTCTGTCTGTCTGTCTGTCTGTCTGTCTGTCTGTCTTTCTCTCTGTCTCTGTCTGTGTATCTGTCTGTCTTTTTATATGTTTTGGTCTCTTTCTCTCTGTCCATCTCTTTTTCTCTCTCTCTATATGTCTGTGTCTATTTTTTTCTGTTTCTCTTGTTGTGTCTACCTCTCTGTCTCTTTGTCTGTCTCTCCCTCTCTCTGCCTGTCTCTGTCCATCTCTTTTTCCATCTGTCTGTCTGTCTGTCTGTCTGTCTGTCTGTCTGTCTGTCTGTCTGTCTGTCTGTCTGTCTGTCTGTCTTTCTGCCCTTTCTGTCTGTCCATCTCTTTGTCTGTCCTCTAACTGACAGTGGTCTTTATTTCCATCTCTTGGTCTCTCTGTATTTTTTTCTCTGTCTCTCTGTGAATCTCTCTCTCTCTCTCTCTCTCTCTCTCTCTCTCTCTCTCTCTCTCTCTCTCTCTCTCTCTCTCTCTCTCTCTGTATTTCTCTCTCTCTCTCTCTCTCTCTCTCTCTCTCTCTCTCTCTCTCTTTTTTTTTTTCCCTCTCTCTCTCTCTTTTGTCTCCCTCATTTTTATAACACACATTTCTTCGTCCAGATGTGTGGCAGATGTTTTCTCTAAGATCTCATTAGCAGTTCTTTTTGTTCTAGAAGCTTCAGTAGAAGAATCTCAGTGAAGTGTGTGAGCTGCACATCTTTATTCTGCACTGACTTTAATCATCATGGTGATCAAACTCATTGACACTCATCTACTCGTCTCTCACACACACACTCGTCTACTCATCTCTCACACACACACACACACACACACACACACACACACACACACACACACACACACACACACACACACACACACACACACACTCGTCTACTTGTCTCTCACACACACACACACACACACACACACACACACACACACACACTTGTCTACTCGTCTCTCACACACACACACTCGTCTACTCGTCTCTCTCTCAAACACACACACACACACACACAGACACACACACACACACACACACACACACACACACACACACACACACACACACTCGTCTACTCATCTCTCTCTCACACACACACACACACACACACACACACACACACACACACACACACACACACACACACACTCGTCTACTCGTCTCTCACACACACACACTCGTCTACTCGTCTCTTAAACACACACTCGTCTACTCGTCTCTCACACACACACTCGTCTACTCTTCTCTCATTTACTTGTCTACTTGTCACTTTCTCATCTCTCACTCAATCGTCTATTTGTTTCTTACTCACTCGTCTATTCAGCTCTTATTCTCTCTTCGTCTTCTATTTGTCTCACACACACTTATTACTCAATAGTCATCTTTCATTCGCGTGTCTTGTTGTCTCCCACTTACTTGTCTACTATTTATCTGTCTACTCGTTTCTCACTCACAAACTTACTAATTTCTTACTTATTGGTCTCTTACATACTCGCCTGCTCATTACTTAAATGCTTACACCCAGTCAGTTCTCACATACTGTATTTGTCTTTTTGTCTCATTTGCTCATATAGTCATCTCTCATTCAACTGTCTCATTGTTTTTCACTTACTCATCCAGTCGTTCCTCACTGGCTTTACTTGTCTTTCACTTGGTCGTCTAGTCGTCTTTTATTTGCTCAGTAAAATTCTCCAACAGAATCCAGGAACATCACCTGAATAACGGTGTGTGTGTGTGTGTGTGTGTGTGTGTGTGTGTGTGTGTGTGTGTGTGTGTGTGTGTGTGTGTGTGTGTGTGTGAGAGTGACCTTGGTCTGAGTCGTGTCTGAAGGCAGACAGGTTTATTTTGTCCTCCTGAAATCAGTGCAGTGAAAATAATGAGTAGCCGGTTTGGCAGCGTGACCAGGGGCGAGACTGGACCTGATGGACATTTAGACTCAGGACAGAGAGAAAGAGGGAGGGAGAGAGAGATAGATAGAGAGAGGGGGGGAAAGAGAGAGAGAGGGATAGAGAGAGATAGAGGGAGAGAGAAAGGGAAGGGTAGAGAGAGAGAGCAAGAGAGAGAGAAAGAGAGAGTCAGTAGACCAGAACATTTGCTGTCAGTCAGAATCTGCTGCATCTCCACACACACACACATTTCCCAGAGAGCTGTTTTTCATAGCTGGGTCTCAACCTCAGGGTCTAACACACACACACACACACACACACACACACACACACACACACACACACACACACACACACACACACACACACACACACACACACACACGTACACACACACACACACACACACACACACACACACACACACACACACACACACACACACACACAGCATATGTATCTGTATCTGCATCAGCGTCTGTGTCTGCATTTGTGTCTACTTTCTGCATCTGTGTCTACTGTGTCTACTTACTGTCCATCTTGAAGCTTCACCTCAGCATCGGGCTCCACACTGTGCTGAGCTGAGATGAGACCTGAGAGATAAGACCTGTCTCACTATAGCTGTTTGTCTCCTCCAGTCTCTTGAAAGTGTTTTATTTCTCCATCTACTGTGGAATGAACAGATGGAGAAAGTGACCAGTTTCCCTGACGGCCTGTTTTACAGGATTATTTGTTGACGCACGAGTACGGAAACACGGCACGGGACGACCTGTGGAGCTCATTTTCACAGGTGAGACTTCTACTGGAACATGTACAGAAATTATTGATTCTCCACATGATCCTGTAAAAACCTGTGTTGCTTTCAGGTGAGCAACAAGAAACTGTACAAATGCACACACACACACACACACACACACACACACACACACACACACACACACACACACACACACACACACACACACATATACACACACACCCTATTCTAAAAATTCATTTCCATCTGCAGTTCTGGCTCTGAGAGGGAAAGTGATTCTGATCCTCCATCAAAAATCTGAGAATGTAATAAAGTCCGATCAGAGCAGACGGTTTAAAGCATAGCAGAGGACTGAAGTGTGTCTGAATTATACACTGAGACGTCTAACACAGGAATCAGTCACGCATTTCTGAGGAAGATGGGCACATAGTATTCTATTCTGCTTTTCTAAGACAAACTGTACAGGTGGGTTTCTGTCCTACACACAAAATGTCAAATCTTGGAATGTCTAACTTCAGTACATCCAGATTCAACATGTACAACTTCAGCATGTAAAGCTTCAGCTTGACCAAGTTTCAACATGTCCAACTTCACCACATCCAGCCTTACCAGGTCCATCTTCAACTTGTCCAAGCTTTAACATGTCGAGCATCAGTAGGTCCAGCTAAAACTCATCCATGCTTCAAAATATTCAGGATCAATACATCTAAGCTTTAACTCATATAAACTTCCATAAAAATGTCCATCTTTTATTAGTCCAAGGTTCATCATGTCCAACTTAAACTTGTACAAGTTTCAACATATCCAAGCTTCAGCATGTCCAGATTCAACTTTAACACATGCAGCTTTGAAATGTTTAACTTCATCACACACTGCTTCAGCAGGTCCAGGCTCAATACCCTTTCAGCTTCAACAACTCAACAACTTCAAAACATCCAGCTTCATCATGTCCAGCTTTCTGAAAAATCACTACATTCATTTAGTTTTTTAATAAAAAAAAAAAACTCATCAGCTGGAATCCCTTAACAGTCTGCAGAGTCAGACAATGAGCTCTCAGCATTAGCGTCGCTAATCTGGTGAAAAATGTCTCCTTAATGAGATTACCTTCCACGAGGGAAGTGTGAGATTCATTTAGAGAAACCGCAGGAGAACGCAGAGCCGTTAGCATCTTTTATACGACCAGCCTGCTGCTGCTCTGGATCTGTTTTCTAATAACTGATGTAGCATCACCTCTGGTCTTCTCAGCTTAGTGTGTGTGTGTGTGTGTGTGTGTGTGTGTGTGTGTGTGTGTGTGTGTGTGTGTGTGTGTGTGTGTGTGTTTACTATACTGAGGTATTTAGCAGAGATGATGCTCAAGACACATCATTATCATCATAGTCACCATCACCATCACCATCATCATTATCATCACTATCATCATCATCACCTTCATCACCATCATCATTAATATCACCACTTTCACCATAATCATCATCCTCATCATCATCATCACCACCATTATGATTATCACCATCACCATCATCATCACCATCATCATCACCATCATCATCACCATGAATTTAAAGCAATAATTTAATGAAAGTGTTGTTTTATGTGACTCAGATCAGTGTTTAGGTGGAGCTGTGACTCAGATCAGTGTTGAGGTGGAGCTGTGACTCAGATCAGTGTTGAGGTGGAGCTGTGACTCAGATCAGTGTTGAGGTGGATCTGTGACTCAGATCAGTGTTGAGGTGGAGCTCTGAATCTGATCAGTGTTGAGGTGGAGATGTGACTCAGATCAGTGTTGAGGTGGAGCTCTGACTCAGATTAGTGTTGAGGTGGAGCTGTGACTCAGATCAGTGTTGAGGTGGAGCTGTGACTCAGATCAGTGTTGAGGTGGAGCTGCTGGACTCGTGTTCCTCTCCGTCTGTCTGAGAGAAGATCAGCAGCTGCTACTCACTACATTAAACACAGTGGGACACGGTGACGGAACAGACAGCTGCAGTTTCACCTCTAATTTCCCTCACAGGACTCGAGACTGATTCACATAAATCCCTGAGTCAGAGTCGATTCAGAGTCAGTTCTAATGAATCAGTGATTCAGAGTCGATTCTCATAAAGCGCATTGTCAATCTCCAGCATCTCCAGTTCTTGGTGTCTCAGTGTCCATCTCCAGCATCAGCTGCTCAAAGTCCATCTTTCACTCACTTCTCTTATTATTTACTCCTTTACTGAACACCATCTGATCTGCACGTTCACATTTCCTGCATGATTCACTGCAGTTATAACATGTCCAATCTTCATCATGTCCAATCTTAAACATGTACAAGCTTTAACATGTTCAAGCTTCCATATGTCCAGCATCAACACCTTTAGCTTCAACACATCTATTCTTCAACATGTCCAGCATTATCATGTCCATCTTCAACATGTCCAAGTTTTATCACAGCGGGACATGTAGACAGATCAGACAGCTGCAGGTTCACCTCTAATCTGAGAGACTCGGGGTGATCTTGAATTCCTGCTGCATTGACGTTATTACTGCAGAGACTCCACACACTTCCTGTTCTATCACATCTGTCACATCTGTACCACTGGGTCGACTGCTGGGTGATTGATGTGAGCCACATGAACTTTATGAAATCCTCGTCCTGTAACTGTTTCCTCAGACGTGTCTCCTGCTGCTTTCTTGAACGGATTCGATCTTCAGATTCGCTGCTGTGAGGTGTTTCTCTGTAGGCATCAAGTGACCTTTGCTCGGGATCCTCTAGATAGATAAGCAGATGTTCGGTATCACTGAGCATTAACACCAGCATTGAGTCCTGTGTGACTCGTTACTGTGGAGAACATCATCATTCAGTCTCTGAAGTTCTCGTATCTTCATGTGAGGATAACAGGTGTGAGGATGTGTGTATGGAATAGTACTGATAGAACTTAATGGATAACTTGTGGTGTGTGTGTGTGTGTGTGTGTGTGTGTGTGTGTGTGTGTGTGTGTGTGTGTGTGTGTGTGTGTGTGTGCGTGTGTGTGTGTGTGTAGATAAGTTAAATGTAATCCCTAATAGAATCAGAAGGTTACTATGGGAACACTGTGTCTTGTTTTGTGTCCAGGCCATGCGGATGGAAGGGAAGGACCTCAACATAAAGGAGGTGATGGACGGCTGGACTCTGCAGATGGGCTACCCTGTGGTCACCGTCACCAGGAAACAGAACCTGGAGAACACACTCACAATCAGCCAGATGCACTTCCTGTACGACAAGGACGCCAAGATCCACCACCATCAGCTCTTCAACAAGAGGTACGGTCCGATTTCAAACTGTTCTGGATTTTATTCTCTTGCTCTTCTGGATCTCTTCACACATTGTGGTAGATCTTGGTTCACGTTTTTCTTTTTTCTTTTTACATCCTTTCATCATGAGAAATTTCTGTTCAGATTTGCTCAAGTTTTACTTTTTCATTTCCGTCTGTCACTTCTGAAGGCGCTGCTGCTGAAGTTTTCTTTTTTGCAGCTCTGATTTTTTTGTGCTCACTTCAACTTCAAGTGTGAATAAGTTGATAATTACACACATTCACACACACACACACACACACACACACACACACACACACACACACACACACACACACACACACACACACACACACACACACAGGAATGTAATAAGAGTTAATGTTAATTAAATGTTCAATGAGCAAATAGTGGTACACTGTGTGCTCACTGTTAGAATGAGGTGTGTGTGTGTGTGTGTGTGTGTGTGTGTGTGTGTGTGTGTGTGTGTGTGTGTGTGTGTGTGTGTGTGTGTGTGTGTGTGTGTGTTCCAAGTTCGAGGAGAGACACTGCAGATTTGTACACATTGCAAGTGTGTTTAGATGGTCAAAGTGATCGTGCTGAACCTGATAAAATCTCTCTGTGGATCTCATTATCATTGAAACGATCTTCAGTCAATCTGATGCCGTTCACTCGCCTCCATTAGTGACATTCAAGATTCATCTGCACAATTCATCAACACTTTTACACAAAAAACTATTTACAGTTTTTCCTCAGTTGTTTGGATCAAATTGCCAATGTTTTTTGTACATCATTTAATCGATTGTGTATAAGCGTTTACGTTCATGTTGATCAAAATATATTCTACTGGTTTCACCTGAATACTTTTAACCCACAAAACATCTCAGCATCAGTTCACTGTGTACCTCATTGAATGTCATCTAACATTTCTATTAAACTTGAATTTGTAAATGTGTTGAATTGATTAATTGTGCAGATGAATCTTGAACGTCACTAATGAAGTGAACGACATCAGATCGACCAATCATCAACCAGTTCTCTAAAACAGGTCAAAGGTGAATCTGGTGAATCTTCAGTTGGAGAGTGAATACAGACAAAACACAGAATTATACATTCTGAAAATGGATGAACAACTAAGAAACAAACAAACACTTGTACAGTAAAAGTGTGAATCCTGTTCGGTCTCTTACAAATCAATATAAATCCAATATCCAATCAAATAAATACATTTGTGCTGAAACTCATTGTGCATTTTTAATCATTATAACAGAAACCGTAGTTTAGATGACGAAATTCTGAAATCCTGTTGTCTTACTGACAACATGAATAAACACTTTGATGTTTGTGTTTGTGAACAATGGCAAAGAGACTTTTCACTCTGATGGGAATGAGATGTTCACTGACACAAATACTTACTTTTGAGAGACAAGAAACAGTGGATTTTAAAAAAAAGTTCAGGCTTTTGCAAGAAATTCAATATATTGTGCTTTTGTACACAATTGAATAAATGATAACCGTAATAGAGTGATGAAATGATACAGTGATGGATTTAAGTATTAGTAGAGTGATGGAGTGATGCATTAATAGAGTGATGGAGTGATACAGTGATGGAGTGATGGAGTGATGGAGTGATACAGTAATTGAGTGGTGTATTAATAGAGTGATGAAGTGATACAGTGATGGATTTAAGTATTAGTAGAGTGATGGAGTGATGCATTAATAGAGTGATGGAGTGATGGAGTGATACAGTGATGGAGTGATGTATTAGTAGAGTGATAGAGTGATGTATTAATAGAGTGATGGAGTTATACAGTGATGAAGTGATGTATTAGTAGAGTGATGGAGTGATGTATTAATAGAGTGATGGAGTGATACAGCGATCGAGTGATGTATTAATAGAGTGATGGAGTGATATAGGGATGGAGTGATGAAGTGATACAGTAATGAAGTGATGTATTAATAGAGTGATGAAGTGATACAGTGATGGATTTAAGTATTAGTAGAGTGATGAAGTGATGTATTAATAGAGTGATGGAGTGATACAGTGATGGAGTGATGGAGTGATGGAGTGATACAGTGATGGAGTGATGTATTAGTAGAGTGATAGAGTGATACAGTGATGGAGTGATACAGTGATGGAGTGATACAGTGATGGAGTGATGTATTAGTAGAGTGATGAAGTGATATAATGATGGAGTGATGTATTAGTAGCGTGATGGAATGATGTATTAATAGAGTGATGGAGTGATACAGTGATGGAGTGATGTATTAGTAGAGTGATGGAGTGATGTATTAATAGAGTGATGAAGTGATACAGTGATGGAGTGATGGAGTGATACAGTGATGGAGTGATGGAGTGATACAGTGATGGAGTGATGTATTAGTAGAGTGATGGAGTGATACAGTGATGGAGTGATGGAGTGATATAGTGATGGAGTGATGTATTAATAGAGTGATGGAGTAATACAGTGATGGAGTGATGTATTAGTAGAGTGATGGAGTGATGTATTAATGGAGTAATGGAGTGATACAGTGATGGAGTGATGTATTAGTAGAGTGATGGAGTGATGTATTAATAGAGTGATGAAGTGATACAGTGATGGAGTGATGTATTAGTAGAGTGATGGAGTGATGTATTAATAGAGTGATGAAGTGATACAGTGATGAAGTGATGGAGTGATACAGTGATGGAGTGATGTATTAGTAGAGTAATGGAGTGATACAGTGATGGAGTGATGGAGTGATACAGTGATGGAGTGATGTAGTGATACAGTGATGGAGTGATGTATTAGTAGAGTGATGGAGTGATACAGTGATGGAGTGATACAGTGATGGAGTGATGTATTAGTAGAGTGATGAAGTGATACAGTGATGGAGTGATGTATTAGTAGAGTGATGGAGTGATGTATTAATGGAGTGATGGAGTGATACAGTGATGGAGTGATGTATTAGTAGAGTGATAGAGTGATGTATTAATAGAGTGATGACGTGATACAGTGATGGAGTGATGTATTAGTAGAGTGATGGAGTGATGTATTAATAGAGTGATGGAGTGATACAGCGATCGAGTGATGTATTAATAGACTGATGGAGTGATACAGCGATGGAGTTATGTATCAATAGAGTGATAGAGTGATACAGTGATGGAGTTATGTATTAATAGAGTGATGGAGTGATACAGTGATGGAGTGATAGAGTGATAGAGTGATGTATTAATAGACTGATGTATTAATAGAGTGATGAAGTGATACAGTGATGGAGTGATGGAGTGATGTATTAATAGAGTGATGGAGTGATACAGTGATGGAGTGATTGAATCTGATCTTTCTCTTCAAATTTTGTCTTCTCGTTTATTTATAGAGACGCACCGAGTGGGACGTATAGACGAGGAGACATGGTTGCTAGGCAACATCAATCAGACAGGCTAAGTGATGTATTAATAGAGTGATGAAGTGATACAGTGATGGATTTAAGTATTAGTAGAGTGATGAAGTGATGTATTAATAGAGTGATGGAGTGATACAGTGATGGAGTGATGGAGTGATACAGTGATGGAGTGATGTATTAGTAGAGTGATAGAGTGATACAGTGATGGAGTTATCCAGTGATGGAGTGATGTATTAGTAGAGTGATGAAGTGATATAATGATGGAGTGATGTATTAGTAGAGTGATGGAGTGATGTATTAATAGAGTGATGGAGTGATACAGTGATGGAGTGATGTATTAGTAGTGTGATGGAGTGATGTATTAATAGAGTGATGGAGTGATACAGTGATGGAGTGATGTATTAGTAGAGTGATGGAGTGATGTATTAATAGAGTGATGAAGTGATACAGTGATGGAGTGATGGAGTGATACAGTGATGGAGTGATACAGTGATGGAGTGATGTATTAGTAGAGTGATGGAGTGATACAGTGATGGAGTGATGGAGTGATACAGTGATGGAGTGATGTATTAATAGAGTGATGGAGTGATACAGTGATGGAGTGATGTATTAGTTGAGTGATGGAGTGATGTATTAATTGGGTGATGGAGTGATACAGTGATGGAGTGATGTATTAGTAGAGTGATGGAGTGATGTATTAATAGAGTGATGAAGTGATACAGTGATGGAGTGATGTATTAGTAGAGTGATGGAGTAATGTAATAATAGAGTGATGAAGTGATACAGTGATGAAGTGATGGAGTAATACAGTGATGGAGTGATGTATTAGTAGAGTGATGTAGTGATACAGTGATGGAGTGATGGAGTGATACAGTGATGGAGTGATATATTAGTAGAGTGATGGAGTGATACAGTGATAGAGTGATGGAGTGATACAGTGATGGAGTGATGTATTAGTAGAGTGATTGAGTGATACAGTGATGGAGTGATGTATTAGTAGAGTGATAGAGTGATGTATTAATGGAGTGATGGAGTGATACAGTGATGGAGTGATGTATTAGTAGAGTGATGGAGTGATGTATTAATAGAGTGATCCATGTTTTTTGCTTTTTCTTTCTTTCTCTTTTTCTTTCTTGCGCTCTCTCTTTTTCTTTCTTTCAGCAAAATGATCCTGTAGGGTTCAACCTTTAGTTCCACCCACCAGCTGAACATATTAAAGAAAGATTGATGAAGAGATGGAATGATGGAGAAGGATGAGTATTGGAGTGAGCGAGTGATAGAAAGGGATGAGTGATAAATTATGGAAAAGAAGAGAGAATTATATGATGTCCCAGCATGATGAAGAAATATGAGTGATGGACAGAGTGATGGAGGGAGTGATAGTATAGCGAATTTAGCTCGCAAAAAGGGAAATATTTATAATTAATTATAACGGGTTATAAACGGGTCATAAATATTTAAATTAAGTTGTTGAATTAACGGTAATGGAATAAACGTTACAATCATTTGGTCTGTTCGTCCACCAAACAGACAGTATAATCTTTATCAGTTCTACAGAATGGGTCTCTCCCCGGCCGAGAAAGACACGCCCACCTCACCGCTTACTTTATACAGTACAATAGAGCATGTAGTTCAGATCAAATATTGCACTCAGAGACAATACCTTATACAAAATACGCCGTTTAATGAATGAGACAAACACAACATAGAACTAACTACACAAACATACATAAAAGAGGAAAAAAAGTTACAAATATGTAAAAGGAGGAAGAAAAGAAAAAAGGAAGAAAGAGAGAGAAAGGAAGGAAGGAAAGGAATGGCAATTTTAACTTCACATTGACCACAACCTAAATGAGAATCATCAAGAAATTCAAATTCACCCTAATAAAGGGGCTCGAGATTAATCACGCATTTAAATGGTCTTTAAAACGGTTACTTGCATTGGCGTTTGCTGAACAAGAGTCCAGATGTGGTGGATAAAGGAGATTTTTCGAGTCCGTTAGGAGGCAATTAGAAGTTCTTCCAGGTTCTCATAAAGATCAGAGTAGGAGAGGTTCTTGAAGGTAAAGCTTGCCGAAAGATCTGCCTCAAAGGGTTTGAGTCCTGTTTCGAAGAAGAGTTCTTGAGCCATGATTGGTGGGGTTCAGGACATTTTAAAGGTCTTTGGTGGAATGGCTAATGCCAGGCATGAACTTTCGGAGGGCGAAACTTCCTTTGTTCTTGCGTTTGTGGGGATTACCTGTTTATGCTTGCTTTGGAGATCTTATAAAGTTAAATCCAAAGTGTATTAAAACAGTACGGTACACATTATGATCATCTAACGTGCATTATTTGAGAATTAGAGAGCAAATCATTTTGATATTAAGCATGAAAGAAGTGACAGCAACAAAGCAGAGAAACATTAACATACCAGGACAAAAGACTTTAAGGTATAAATTGTGTTAATACAATGTTATATTCTGGCATATAACCTGCACCCTGATTTAGAAAATAAAGATTATTTTGAGATTATTTTGATATTAAGCATTAAAAAAAAGACAGCATTAAATCAGAGATACATTAATAAACCTTTAAAGTGTAGTTATTGTTGATACACACTATTGCGTTAAACACTATTGAGTTAAACACTATTGAGTTGAACACTATTGTGTTAAACACTATTGAGTTAAACACTATTAAATTAAACACTATTGAGTTAAACACTATTGAATTAAATACTATTGAGTTAAACACTATTGAGTTAAACACTATTGAATTAAACACTATTGAATTAAACACTATTGAGTTAAACACTATTGAGTTAAACACTATTGAATTAAACACTATTGAATTAAACACTATTGAATTAAACACTATTGAATTAAATACTATTGAGTTAAACACTATTGAGTTAAACACTATTGAATTAAACACTATTGAGTTAAACACTATTGAGTTAAACACTATTGAATTAAACACTATTGAGTTCAACACTATTGAATTAAATACTATTGAGTTAAACACTATTGAGTTAAACACTATTGAATTAAACACTATTGAGTTAAACACTATTGAATTAAACACTATCGAGTTAAACACTATTGAATTAAATACTATTGAGTTAAACACTATTGAGTTAAACACTATTGAATTAAACACTATTGAGTTCAACACTATTGAATTAAATACTATTGAGTTAAACACTATTGAGTTAAACACTATTGAATTAAACACTATTGAGTTCAACACTATTGAATTAAATACTATTGAGTTAAACACTATTGAGTTAAACACTATTGAATTAAACACTATTGAGTTAAACACTATTGAATTAAACACTATCGAGTTAAACACTGTTGAATTAAATACTATTGAGTTAAACACTATTGAATTAAACACTATTGAATTAAACACTATTGAGTTAAACACTATTGAATTAAACACTATTGAGTTAAACACTATTGAGTTAAACACTATTGAGGTAAATACTATTGAGGTAAATACTAGGCTTATTTGAAAGGAGAAAATACATACAAGATATGTTTATGTCATATAGAATTTGGAACACTTTATTTATTATTTAACTAATGAAAATGCTCCCTTTCGTGTGTGTGTGTGTGTGTTTGTGTGTGTGTGTGTGTGTGTGTGTGTGTGTGTGTGTGTGTGTGTGTGTGTGTGTGTGTGTGTGTGTGTGTGTGTCTGGGGCCGAGTTTCGAGAGTGGGTGTTTTTATTTTGGTTCGAAAGTCCCAGTGGCTTTTTTGTCTTTGTGTCCTCCGGGGTGGGGGCATCATGACACTGTGGTATGACACAATATAAGTGTAAACCGTGGTGCCTATCCTGTGACCAGCTATGCAGATGTTAATGGTTAAAAGGAATGCCTGGGACATAAAGTCTAAATGACCCTACCCAGATGTTACAATAGAGAAAGACAAGTGATGAGTGATTAAGTGATAAAGAGGAAAGATGAATAGAGTGAGAAAGAGTGACAGTGATTGATTGATGGAGTGACAAAGAGGAAGAAGTGATAAAGGGGGATAGAAAGAGACAAGTATTGAACCGAGTGAAAGAGATGGGTGACGATGGAGCGAGCGACACAGACAGATGAGTGATGGACAGAGTGATAGAGAGGGATGAGTGATGGACAGAGTGAATGAGAATGATAGAGTTTTCTATGATTCTCCAGGAACACACAGAGCTTCATCCCAACTCACAATCCGGTTCTATTACATCCATAAAACCCCCCTCGTCTACCTGAAGTAACCTGCCCCAACAGTTATTCTGTACTGCACAGACTGAACAATTTTCCTCTCTAGAGGGGGGTGATGTATATATATATATACACACACACACACACACACACACACACACACACACACACACACACACACACACACACACACACACACACACACACACACACAAAACCCCTCATCCTGAACCACACCATCCCTCACTCTCACTGTCACATTGTTATTCTCCAGATCATTAATAATCCCCTCAGGAGCTGCAGCTTCCTCTCTGTAACACCTCCACCTTCATCATCTCCACCATC
>NC_139597.1:1950620-1965620 GCF_946808225.1 Silurus aristotelis | reverse complement strand
CCTTTTCTCTCCTCTCCTTACATTTAATTTCCTCTTCTCACATTTAATCTCCTCACGTCTCCTCTCATCACATCTAATCTCCTTACATCTCCTCTCCTCTCCTCACGTCTAATCTCCATATGTCTCCTCACATTTCCTCTCCTCGCATCTCCTCTCCTCACATCACCTCTACTCATGTCTCCTCTCCTTTCTCACATCTCCTGTCCTCTCCTCTCCTCTCCTCTCCTTTTCTCATGTCTCCTCTTCTTTCATCTCCTCTCCTCTCCTTCTACCCTACTTCTGTTTCTTTCTGTCATTTCATCCTTTCCTTTCTTCTCTTTTACACTTTCCTTCCTTCCACCCTTTCCCCTCCCCTCCTTTCCTTTCCTTTCCTTTCCTTTCCTTTCCTTTCCTTTCCTTTCCTTTCCTTTCCTTTTCTCCACACTTTCTTTCTTTCTTTCTTTCTTTCTTTCTTTCTTTCTTTCTTTCTTTCTTTCTTTCTTTCTTTCTTTCTTTCTTTCTTTCTTTTTTTCAACTCTTTCTATATTTCCCTTCACACTTTCCTTCCTTTCCTTAATGTTTCATCAGCATCTCTCACCTTTCTCTCTTTAGTCTTTACTTCCCTCTCTGAGTGAAAGTCACTGTCAGTGATTAGATGAAAAGAGTGAGATGCAGATGTGCAGTGATGGAGTGTTGATTACATAGTGTGTGTGTGTGTGTGTGTGTGTGTGTGTGTGTGTGTGTGTGTGTGTGTGTGTGTGTGTTTGAGACTGCATGTGGAAGCAGTGATCAATGTTGCATGATGCTGAGATTAAAAAAATGTTTGTGTGTGTGTATGTGTGTGTGTGTGTGTGTGTGTGTGTGTGTGTGTGTGTGTGTGTGTGTGTGTGTGTGTTCATGTTTACGTTCATGTTCATGTTCATGTTCATGTGTGTGTTTGATCAGAGTGCTGTGGTGTGTGACACTTGGGTTTATGAAGTTATGGGAAAATAATCACAACACACTTTCTGGATTATTCTCCGACAGCATTGTGCACCTCATAAAACTTTAATTGATGATAGAGAGAAAAATAAATACATGAATATGAGCACCGTGAGGTTTGAGGTTAAGAAGCTGCTCTGAGGATTTTTTTGAGACATGAGGACTGATGTGTGAGGGATGAATTTTAAGGTGTGATTCTATCTTGAAGCATGAGGAATGAGGTGTGAGGTTTGATTAAGATGTGAGATGTGATTGAGGTTTAAAGCTTGTTTGAGGTGTGAGCTTTGAGCCTTGATTGAGGCGTGACAGCAGAAAGATTTCAAGTGGGAGATTAGAGATGTGTGGTTTGAGGTTTGAGATGTGAGGCTTGAAGCGTGAGGTGTGACATTTAAGGCGTGACATTTAAGTGTGAAATAGAATAATTGAGGCATGAAGCGTGAGATGGAAGAATTGAGGCGTGAGCTTTGAGGTTTGAGGTGTGAGGCTTGAGGTTGTTTGTCTCTCTCAGCTCGCATTTTTGCTCCACCCTGAAACACATGACGGACGTGGGTGCAGTAAGCGGTCAACCTCCGTTTTTTTTTCACTCGGGTTCCAGCTGCAGTTAGTGGCGTGTGTAAAAGTGGGCATCGGTGCCGTGCACCCTGAAGAAACCATTTTCTGCTCCATAAAACCTGCCGCATTTCTCTTTCATCAGCACGTCTGCGGCGGAAACGGCGAGTGAAAGCGAAAGCGGTTTGGGATCGGGATCGAGATCGGTCACACTTTAATCCTTGAGCTCTCTTTCTATTTGCGCGAGAGCTGAAAGCCTGCGCCTGCACCCTGCGTTGCTCTCACGGCGCCGGCAGGAATCATGAATTTAAATAGGCCTGCTTTTTTTCTTTCCTTCAGCCGTGGATGCTCATATTTTATTTATTTCTGATATTTGCTCCTGTGGGAAAATCTCTCAGGGTGAAAAAGCCTCGTTCTCACACACCATCACACATCATAACGCACCTTGGCTTCCACAAATAGCTCCTATAGTAATGCATAACTAGTGCTTTCACCAAAACCCACATTTAATGAGGCTGCAATACGCAAATATTTTCTTATTTCTACAAACAATCTAAATTTTACACTAAATAGACAAAAGTTGTGTCGGTTTTGTCCCATCCCACAGTTGTCCCATGTCCATTCAAACTTATCAAGTATATCAAGACAAAAAAAGGATGACGAAAGCTGTGTATTGAAAAGAGCGACAGACGGAGGTGCAGGTCAGAAAGGTCAGGAGGTGGAGGTCAGGTGATCAGTAAACTGATTGTAATAGTGTAGAAAGGAATCAAAATCAAGAATTGAGACAGGGCAACGAGGTAAACACGGGTCATGAGGGTTAGTATTCGTACAGACACCGAGTAACTTTGCTACTGAGTGTTTATGAGTTGCTATCAAAAAGGATCTAGTCAAAATTTGTAACACGCCAATAGATGGCAGCACAAGGCTGCATGCACAGTCGCAGGGAGCACCAAACTTCACAAGTCAGTGTGGCCAAAAGACATGGTCCTGTGTACATCTGGAGAAGTTCAGCTGGTGCTATTCAGACCACATGCGCACTCTGTCACCAAGCTCTCTTCACAAGTAAGTTTCTCACCAGAAACTCCATGATCTCACCCTCATCCCTAAACCACCCTACTTGCCAGATTTGGCTCCTGCAGACTTCGCCCTTTTCCGAAGATAAAGATCCAGCTCAAAGGTCGCCATTTTGACACCATTGCAGAGATCAGCGTAAAATCGCAGAAGGTGAAGATTTCCAGGAGACATTCCAGAAGAATGCTGGGAGCACTGTGTTGCTGTGCAAAGGGGACTGATTTTAAGGTGATAGTGTGGAATCCACCTTGTTCCTCACAATTTGATGAAGGTTGAAATGTATGTAATCGAAAACAGGTAATCAATTAATCAGTACGCTGGCGAATGAGAGCATGGAGGAATAGAGCGTAGGTGGTGGAGTCCATTCCAGCCAGGTTGGTTTGTGTGAGGAAGAAGGTCAGGTGACAGGAAAAGATGAATGTACAATCGAGGACCAAATAGGAAAAGTATTGGATTCTGGAACACTGGAGAATATTCAGATGTAATGTGTTACACTGAAATTTTTTTTTTATATGTTTTACGGCAAAACAAAAACTATACACACTGTATGATGATTTATAATGATTATGTGTGTTACCTCAGACACATCAGAAGGGAGAAAAATCTGATTTGTCGTTTTGGGAAATTCGATACAGAGAAAAAAGCAGTCATTCAGTTATCCGGCAGCTTCGCGCTAATCTCTAACAGCAATCTCAGAAAATCTCAGAAAATCTCAGAAGAGCTTCAGATCTAAACCCTGCCTGACTAAACACGTGCTTGGATTCAGATGGATTTTAAAACTTGGTGTGATTTTTACAGCGCAGGAAAAACAGAAAACCTTCTCGCTGCTTGTTCGATTAGCGGCTAAATTAGCTTGAGGTGAAATGTGGAAACAGATTAGAAACATACAGGATTTATGTAGTAGAAGGACTACTGTTTCCTTTTCCACACATTTTATCCTGATATTTGTCTCAGAATGGAGGTTAATGGTTTGTGGCGTTATGAGCTAATTTAGCGTAGCATGTGTTGTGGTCAAAATGCTTGACCCGTTTCGGTCCCGTGAAGGAAGGTAAATTAGCTCCTTCGGCTAAACCAGGTGTGTGTGTTTAATCAAACATGCTGCGAAGCTCTACTATGTGTAGAAATGCCAGACACCAGACGTGTAGGAACGAGGTTCGTTTGGCTGGAGTTTGAGCGGAAGTTAGGAAAGATGCGATTACTCGCTCCGTTTGAATCGATTGAGCGATTAGCCGAGTGTCAAATTGCTTTTGCAAGCGCAATGTCAAAGCACATCAGCATTCCGAGAGCGATATGGCTAATTAGCGTGGCGGTTACGGTCAGTCAGCTTGTTAATCAGGTTAACACCACAACTCTGGTCCTGAATCCTTCACTCTGATTGGATAGAAATAAAAATAACCGCTAATCCGAAACAATTTTTATAAAAAGGACTTACTTGCGGCGGCTCATCCCGCGGATACGCCACATAAAAGTATGCCATTAAGGACGTAGTAAAGCTTCAGAGATGTTTGTTGAATATTGCATGGAAGGAGTCTCCAGTGTCAGAGCTTTGAGCTAGAGGTACAGCTGCAGTATTTCAGAATGAAGGACAGTACAGTGGTGTGGTCTCCCAGGAAAGAGAAAATGAGAGACTTCTGAGTGTTTAATGGCTATAATGCAATAAGATCTGCACCTGGGGTTAAAAACATTAAATTTAATTATAAACGGGTAAAAAACTGCATTTAAATTTTTTTACATTGCACAGATGCCCTTATCCAGATCTTTTTGACACAACTGAGCAGTGAAGGGTTAAGGACCTTGCTCAAGAGCTCAGCAGGGGCAGCTTCTGATCAGAAGTCCAATGTCCTAACCACTGAAATACCACCTCCTACAACAAAAGTGGAACTGACCAGCCATATGTTGTTCTTTCCCAAACTGTTACCCCAAAATTAGAGATTTTCACAATTCTAGCCGATGTCTTTGAATGCTGTAGTATGAAATTTTTACTTGAACTAGGAGACCCAAACCTGTTCCAGCATTACAATGTCCCTGTGAACAAAGCAAACTTCATGAAGATATACTCCAGGTTGGAGCCCCCTGGAGTCTCCTCACCTCACCTACATCATGTGACTTTACTAACACCCTTGATGCTGAAGGAATCTCCACAAAATCTAGTGGAACATCTTCCCAGAAGTGTTGACCATAGGATTGCTTTGTGGTTCTTCTTGAACATCCCCAAAGCAATCTTATGGTCAGGTAGCAAACCTTTTGTATATTTCACTCTTTTCCAATTTGGGTTGCGAACAGTGTGCCCTCTGTGTGTGTTTTGTGTGTGTGTGTGTGTGTGTGTGTGTGTGTGTGTGTGTGTGTGTGTGTGTGTGTGTGTGTGTGTGTGTGTATCTCAAAATCTGGAGTGTGTTTGCAGTAAAACTCAATAACGTGCTTTTATGCGTGAAATCACAACAATGTTTCTTGCCTCAATTAATTCCCGGTCACATTGAATAAAAAAACGATCTGCCGTATAATAAATAAAGCAAATGTGAATGTGTTTTTTTTTTTATTATTATTATTTTAATTAAACTGATAAATATCTCTGTTGCCTTGTCGAAACGACGTGTCAGGTTTAAAGGTATGTCCGTGCAGCAGGAGACGAACAGGATAACGTGCACGGTGCGTGAAAAATATGCCGAGTTACTGGTTTATTCGTTCAGAACGGCGGATTAATCAGGGACCTGGCGCAGATGAATTCGGTTATTAGAGTCTGAGTTGCGGCATGAACATAAATTGTGTTAATGGGCTTCTGTGTAAAAAAACAAACAAAAAAAATGTCAGTAAGTTATTTTCAATGCAGTGTGACGGAGATGAGGACCGGGGCTAATTTGCAGGTGGGACAATTACCAAAGTGGGAAAAAAAAGAACATTAAATGTGTTGCGAATTAAAAAATTGTTCGTTTTATGTTTTTTGTTTTTTTTTATTGTTTAAAAAATCTCTCCAGAATGATTTTTTTTTACACACGAGACTGAAAACAGCACTTAAAACTCAGGGTAGTGTGAGATTACAGTCAGATACGGCATCATTCACACGTTTTAACGTGCTGAATGTGTGTAATGATGAGGCAGGTGGAATCTGTGGAAGTGAGAATTGTTTCATTTCAGACACTCAAACGTACGAACTCGTATAAAACAGGAAGTCAATGAATGTTTGGAAAAACTTTATTAAGCACATCATCCCTGCAAAAGAGTTGTTACTTAAAAAATGGATTGTGATTGGCTGGAAGGAGTGCAGGTGTAAATAGTGGCTTGTGATTGGCTGGAGGTTCAGCTGTAGGTAGTGAAATATGATTGTCTGGAGGTTCAGAGGTTAATTAAGTAATATGATTGGCTGGAGGTTCAGGTGTGAGAAGTGGAATGTGATTGGCTTGAGATTCAGGTGTTAATTGTGGAATGTTATTAGCTGGAGGTTTAGGTGGGAATAATGGAATGTGACTGGTTGGAGTGTCAGGTGTTAATTGTGCAATGTGATTGGCTGGAGGTACACAGGAAGTTTTTGTCAGCTAAGTCAGCATTCTAAATGAATGCGCTGCTTATAAACAACTGTAACCATAGTAACATCCAGAGTATGAACATGTTACCTAATGACCTTAGGACTGAGTTTTGCATGTGGTGGAACTTAAATAAGGAAAATAAAGCGTTATTTTGATCCATTTGGTCAGTTTTGCTCTCTGAACATTTGAACTACTCAACGCTGGAAAGTGGCCATGGTGTAAGGTGATAACCCACGGTTAGGTGTGAATGTTGCTTCACCTTGGGCCGTTCTTCACCTCCTTATCATGCAGGAACATCCTGGAACACCTCAGGATAATTATTTAGCTAATCAGCATCATCTGACCATCCAAGGATCTGGAAGAACGCTGTGAAAAACTTCACTGCAGCATGTGGAACGTCATAAAACAAAAACGAACAGAAATCTCCTGCACGTCTCCGGTTTTAAAGTTTCACCGTGTTCTTTTTTAATCGATCGTCCGAACCGCTGAGGCAAGAAGGGAAGTCTAACGAGAGGCGAGAGAAGGCTGAAGGCTGAAGCGTCAGCTCTCCAGAATAAAATCGTTGGAGCCTCACTTTCAGCTCATTAAAGAACAAAATCAATTCATCCGGAACGTCCGGCAGATGCTCGCGCGAGATTGCGTTCAGAGGTGTTCCTCTGCAGGGTGTAATTTCTCCCTCGAGGGGCTGAAGGAAAAAAATATCCGGAATTAACACTGCGACTAACGTCACTGACGTCATGGAGTTCGTCTGCGTCTGAAAAAATTCTCCGTTACTTTCACCATATTTCAGTGATACATACAGAATATAAAAAAAATGGAATTCCTGTTGAGGAAAAAACCTTCAAACTTAGAAGAATTTTTTTCTCTTCTAAACAGCAGGTTTAAAAAATATATTCCCCTTCACTCATTACGTTGTTGACACGAGCACAAAGCTGATTATCAGCTTGGCTCGAGCCATTAGCGCAGCTTTAGCCCTTATTGATCGACAGGAACAGAACGGTGTGAAAAGAACACTGATGGAAGCAGCAGCATGGACCGCGTTTATATAAGTTCCTGCTCGGCTCGTTAATTAGTGACACGTCCATCTGGGAATAATAAAAACAGCCCTTTATGAGCACAGAATCCGGACCGGGTGTATCCAGTCAATCTCCCAGCATGCTGTTCTGTAAGCTGACACTTTTCAGATCTGGTCTGTTTCCCCCGAAAGTATGTTTGAGTTTCTCTGTGCGACGAGCGGAAGAGAAACGTGACAGAGCTCCGAGATATTTACAGACGTGTCAGAAAGGAATCTCAGGTGCAGGATAGATTTCAGACACTTTCCCCACATGATTCTGTCACATGGTTCATTCGGTTTTATCTTCAAGTTTGTACATAAACGAGACACGTTACTTTTTCATGTGATTCACGTGCGATTCTGATGCACGACTTATTTCATGCTATTCCAAATGGTTGATTAAATTTCACGTGTCATTCGTTCACAAAATGATTTTATTTTTTTATCTGACTCTTTTCAATTCATCTGTTTCCACGTGATACTTTCACATTAGTTTGTTTTACGTGTGATTCTTTTATATTGTTTTTGTTTCACATGCAAAAATTTCGCCTCTCTTTTATTTCACGTACGATTCTTTTACACTCTTTCGTTTTCACCTTTTACATTTGTTTCACATGCTGTCTTTTCACATTCTTTCGTGTTCACGGGCATTTTTTTAAATTCTTTTCATTTTCACGTGCGATTATTTCACATTCTTTTGTTTTACGTTCGACCCTTTTACATTCGTCCGATTTCCCCTGCTGTTCTTTTGTATTCGTCAATTTTCTTGTGCAATTCTTTTCCATTTTGGAATTTCCACGTGATTCTTTCACGTTTGTCCGTTTTTACATGCCGTCCTTTAACATTCTGCCACTTTCATGTGCAATTCTTTTTCATGCTTTCATTTTCATTTACTATTTAAACCTTCCACATTCACACGTTTTCCTGTGCGAATCTTTTTCCATTCTTTTATCTTCGCATGCGATTCTTTGGCATTTGTTTTTCACGACTGTTTCTTTCACATTCAACTGTTTTTTATGGGTTTTTTTTTTTTACGTGATGGACATTTTGTTATATTGGACTCTTTTTTTTCTATGATTTATTAACAATCAAATTAATTCACGAGATTTTGTTAGAAATAATAAATACAGAGCGACTTATGATTTATCTCAATCATACAATTGATCAGCTGTGGGGTTAAAGGCTGGGATTTGAACTCATGATCTTCCGATCCAAAGGCCAATGCCTCAAACACTAGTTTACTACCTCCCCACAAAATACAGTAACAGAAGTGTGAAATTCTTTTGTGGCATTGCCAAGCTTGTTAGGAAGCTAAAATCAGACACAATACTGCACCATGAAGGTTCTGGTGCTTGAACCTCAACCTTCTGATCAACAACTCAGAGCTACCACCATTGCTAATTCCACATGA
Organism: Silurus aristotelis; assembly: GCF_946808225.1. NCBI lineage: Eukaryota > Metazoa > Chordata > Actinopteri > Siluriformes > Siluridae > Silurus > Silurus aristotelis. Next base: position 1,957,054 of record NC_139597.1, on the reverse strand, counting down.
TCCTTTGGCATGATTTATTTGATGACATTTTCATGCTGTTCTATCAACATACTAACTATTTTTGATAGATATGATTATTTCACATTTACATGATTTCTTTCACAAAATTATTTGGGTTATTCTACACGAATTATTAATATTTTACATGTAAATTATTTCCGAAAGATAAAACGTACGATTCGATCCATTCGAGCTAAATTCCCACCATTCACTTGGTTTCATATATAAAACATTTTCCACCATCGTTATTTATTGCTTCACAAAATGCTCCATTTTATTGCACGCAATTTTTCTTTAATCCAAAAAAAATATAAAGAAATAATAAATAATATTTTAAAGCCAGTGTGAAGGAATAGGATCGTTTCCCGGGCTCCCAGATGACGCCTACAAACTCATTGCTCCAAAGGCTCTCCAGCGTGATTGAGGCGTTTCGAGACGTAATCGACGCGTGACCGGGACACAGCAAAGGGAGGAAAAAAAAAGAAAGACAAGACTGACAGGAAGTGGAGGAAATGGAGGCAGTGAGGAAGAAAGAAAACGTTCTGCAGGTATGAAAGACCTGCGGCGGTGCGACAGAGTCCCGGGCGACAGGAGACACATCAGATGTGTAATGAAAAGCAGAGCATTGCCCTTGAGGGCCGAGGAAAAAGCTTTTGTATCGCATGCACACGCGCACACACACACACACACACACACACACACACACACACACACACACACACACACACTTTCTCTCTCAGTGAGAGATCAAATCCCCAGCAGGGCCACACCGAGACACAGCAGCACGATATTATTGCTTTTTTCTCTCTGTGTGGCACAAAAGCCAGAAAAAAGAAGAAAAAAAATAAATCACGGTTCAGATGAAAGGTCTTCATTCTTAAAACAGAAATACTTGTCATGTTCCAATCAAAGGGAATTTCCCTCAGGAGAGAGCATTAGAACGCAGCTACTTATACAGGATAACCCTCCATCCACACCAAAAGCTGCTTTAGATCTTTAGATTTTTATATTATACTGTATATAAACACACTTTTAACAGATAATTCATTCATTTCCAGATGTGATTTGTTGACTGTATCCATTAACCATTTAATTTTTATACTTTAATTTTTACATGTAATTTTTTTTTTCAGAAAACAGCTACCGATCCGAGACCTGAACTGGTGGGAGTGGATGAGCTTTTATTAAATACTAAAATCACTGTTATGTAATAAAACTACAATTCCAAAAAATAGTTGGGACAGGGCCATATTTACTACTGTACATCATCATTTCTACTGTCCATATACATTTGGGAACTGAGGAGACCAGTTGCTGAAGTTTCTTGGAGAACAATATTGTCCCATATGTGTCTGAGACTATATTCCAGCTGCTCAACAATTCAGATTTTCCTTCGTTGTGTTTTTCGGTTCATGATGCGCCAAATGTTTTTGAATGATGAAACTTGCAGACAGACCAGTTCTCTTCTACTACAAAGTCAGGCTGTAATAGATGTCGTGTGCAATAAGCATCATCTTGCTCAAATATGCAAGGCCTTCCTTGGAAAAATATTTTTTTTGAATGGAAGCATCTGTTGCTTTAAAACCTGTATATACTATTCAGCATTGATGGAGCCTCGCCAAATTGGCAAGCTGCCCATTCCACAGGCATAAATGCTCTGAGCACTGATAGCAGGCCAGATGGTCCCTCTCCTCTTTAGTCTGGAGGATGTGGTGTTCATGGTTTCCAAATAGAAATAATTATTTAGATTAATCTGACCACAGAACAGTTTTCTACTTTGTCTCAGTAAATTTTAAAGGAGCTTTAAAGGATGAGGAGAGGATTGCGGTACTTCTGGATCATGTTCACACATAACTAATCTTTTAATCATGAGTGTTTTAAATGCAGGTCTATATATATATATATATATATATATATATATATATATATATATATATATATATATATATATATATATATATACGTATAAATGTATTCTCTTAGTTAATAAACTTTGAATATTTTTTATTCATGTCTTGGGGTCTGTATGACTGATTTTCCCAGGCTGGTATTGGAAAGATTTGCTTCTATCCAGATCTGTCTAGTCCACCTGATGCTCTGCCTCTGGATGGTGTTCAATTCGATACAATTTTATTTGTAGAGCGTTTTTAACAATGCACATTGTCTCAAAGCAGCTTTACAAAGATTTGTAAGTTTAAATTGTCCCTAACAAGTAAGTCAGTGGAGTCAGTGTCAGCGTCAGAAGACAGGAGAAAAACTCCCCAAAATGCCATAAGGAAGAAATTTGAGACTTGAGAGAAACCAGAAGCAATCTTTATCACCAAATTCCCATTCATTACAGCTCCGTCATTGTTAAGGTTTACTGTCCGGTGGTTTCTGTACTGCTGAGGATGGTTCCAATCCAGTTTCCAATCCAGCTTCACAATACCTTCTCAGATTTGTGGAGTTTTTCCCTCAGTACCTTCACCATCAGGGATGACCTTATATGGACTGATTTGTGACATTTAATTAGTAATAGATTTATTTCTGTAAGAATGTTAAAAGTGCTATACAATAAAACTGAATTGAATTTACAGTCTGAGCTTCATATTGAATGGTAGTAAATGGGAACTAATCACAGGAACTAATTTGTTAGTGAGGAGCTGGGGGAACATCGGTCCATTGCACCACAGGGTCGAGCCGCGGAATCATTCGAGCCCTTTGTCAAATCAATTTAGATTTAAATTTAATTCTATTTCTCACAGGGCCTGTATCTTCTGCCCAAAATCTTCATGAGGTGAGACATGGAGCTGGATTTGTCTAATATAAAGTCAGTATGTTGTGAATGGATGAAGAAAACAAATGATCCTGAACTTTGATATTTGCAAGCGAGTGTATTTCACACACACAGAACTCCAGCAAGGCTCCTCAGAGGTTCTATTCTGATGTAATCTAAAAGCATAAGAAAAGACGAGATGTTAAGCGTTTTGCAGAAACGCCCCACAGCACCACTACGTCCTTTCAGAACGGCTCTTAATTAACCGCTTGGCTGCTTTTTTCATGTCGCCATTATGGGAGTGTTCTGCACTTACAAGCGATACGACGAGGACGAGGAGGAGATGAGCCGGAACATAAGGGCGAGGAGAATTAAAAACAAGCACCACTGCATCTTGAAGGAAGGAGGTTTTTGTCAAGTCATACGCGGTTCTTCCCCAAAGCGTTAGCACAAAGTTGGAGACAAACAATTGTATAGCATATCTTCAGGTGCAGTAGTATGAAATTGACCCTTTAGGAAACCCAAACCTGCTCCAGCATGACATTGCCCCGTCCATAAAACCAGCTCCATGAACATATTCTTTTCAAGGGTTGGATTTGGTGGAAGATCTCCTGCTAAAGAGCTCTGACCCTTAACCCAATAGAATATAATGATTTTTTTATGCTGAATGCACCCCAGGCCTCTTTAGCTCACTTACATCAGTACCTGACTATACCAACACTCTCATGGTTAAATAAATCTCCACATAATCTAGTGGAACATCTTCCCAGAAGAGTGGAGGTTACTATAGGAGTAATATGGGGATTAACTGTGGAATAGGACGTACATGTAAATCAAAAGACAGACAGATACAACTATTTAGTCTGGTTCTTATACCTTTCAGTTTCTCTGAAATATCTGGAATTACTTTCTGTAATGTTCTGTAACTCCTTAATTCATGTTTAACTCAAATTTGTTTGCTAGCTTAAGTGTTTCTTAGCCTTCTGAGACCAAAAGATTTCCTGGATTGTATGGCATAGATAGAAAGACAGACAGACAGACAGACAGACAGACAGACAGACAGACAGACAGGCAGGCAGGCAGACAGACAGACAGACAGACAGACAGACAGACAGACAGACTAAATGTAAATGATACTTTGTTACTGTATAGCACATGTACACAGCAACAAATTTCCGTAAGAGTCTATCAGGAATATACACAGAAACATTGTGGAAATGAATATAGTGTAATTTAAATATGCAAATATATGAAGATGTAAACAATATGCATTCAGGTATTTTTCTAATACTGCATCTTTTCTATGTACAGTATATAAGGATCTATATATGTGTTGTATATACAGTGTACACACTCACTCCTCAGGTGAGGATGAAAGGTGTTTATAACAGTTTTAGTCCAACAATCCAAATCGAGAGACAGAAAGCAAAATCTGACAGGAATCACGTGAGGTGTCAACAGAATCTGAAGGGCAAAACCAGTATCTGTATCTCAGGACTACAGGAACTGTAACTGATTAGCAATCTGAGGGAACTAAACATTGAAGGTTACGTTTGTAATTGTAATTGTTGCAATATGAGTACAATAGAAAAACCATCAACTCTGCTTCATCACAACTCCATATCGATTATTTTATTAGAGCCGTATGAGGTAAAAATCCCTCAAGTCTGAGAAGAAGCGTAACTCGGTCCTGATCCGAGCCTCAGTGGAGCTTCGTTATAAAAACGTCCATCCCTAAATGCCGAGCTCATCAGAAAAGCCGAGAGTCTCGCTCATTCCTAAATTAGCCCCGACGTCTGGACACCCTTTAGCTCTCTGTCTCACTCGTTATCTCTCGGTTGCTAGTGGCAACACTGTCTTCATTATCATTAACACATCACATGGTAAAGGGTGCAAAGCTCATCGTCTGCTCCTGCTGACCTTCGAGACATCTGATGACAGGAGCTTCAGCAGCTCAGCAATTTAAAACTTACTTTCCAACAGAAGATCCAAACCGGGTTTAGTTCCTAAAACTGCGAATCAGGAACTATAAAGGCGAGTACTGACGATCAGTTCGGCTAAAACACTCAATCAGCTTTCATTCAGAAAATTCTTTAGAAGGTTCCAGAACTATTTAGTCTCTTCAATGGTTCCTACACCTTTTAGTTTCTCAGAAGGCTCTGGAATGATTTACCTTTTTAAACAAACTTCCTCAAATAGAAGCTTCTAAAGTAGGTCTTTAAATTATTTAGTTTGCCAAATGGTTCAGGGCCTCTTTAGTTCCAAAGGAATTTCTGGAACTATTTAGTGTGGTTCTTAAACCTTTTAGTTCTTCAGAAATTCTGAAAATCTTTGGTTTCTTAGAACTATCTTAAATGATTGACTTTCTTAGAAGCTTCCGTAATTTCTTCATATTTTCATAATTCCTGAATTATTTCATTTGCCTAAAAGTTCTGGAACTCTTTATTACGCCAGAAATCTTTTGGGAATTTTTTTTTTTAGAAAGATTTAGAACTTTTTGGTTCTTTAACGGTTCTTGAAATTGTTATTTCTCAAGAAGGTTTTGGAATTGTTTAGTCCTACACTTTTCAGTTGTGCAGAAGATTTGATTTAGGTTTTCAGACAGTTTGGATATACTTCAGTTTTGCAGATTTTCTTGTACTTCTTTTGATTCTGGATTTTTTATTTTATTTTAAGTAGGTTCCAGTATTATGTCTTCATTTAGATTTTTTTGAAGCTTCTTTATTTAATTAAACTTTGCGTTCCATGCTAACTTAAATTCTCCTAACTAAAGAGTCCAGGTATTTTTTGAGGCACTAAACGGTTCCTGAATTGTATGGATAAAGTGTTCCAGAAGCTTTGGTGGAATTAAAGAGTTCCTGAACTGTATAGAAACAAAAATGTGCCGAAACCTTCTTGGGAACTAAAGAGTTCCTGAGCTGTATAGGAAACTAAAATGTTCCAGAACTTTCTAGGGTACTAAATAGTTCCTGAACTGTATAGTGTTCCAGAACTTGCTAAAGAGATCATGTGTCTGTTAAGTTGAATGAGTAATAAACCTATTTAAGAAGTAAATAAAGTGCAGTATGAGACTGAAATCTGGTACCAGTAAATCTGTATGTACAATTAGCAGAAAATCCAGAACCTTCTCTGTGGTTGATTTGATCTCTGTGGTTTTACTGGACGTCTCCTTGCGCCGGGGAAAAGAGAAGCATCGATTCCAGAATGTGACGATTTTGGAGCTGAAGATGGCGTCCGATACGGAGCATTAAGGGGAGAAGTGAGGGGGAAAAGAGAGAAAAAAAGAGGTAAAAAGATGGAAAGAGAGAAAAAAGAGATGGAGGGAGTAAATTGATCACTCAGGATTAAATATGAATAATTGAGGCTGAGTGTTTTGGCCTGGCTGGTCTGCATCATTCATTATTTATGTCTCTGTATCTATTAGCACAATCAGAAGAAAAAGAAGGAGAAAATGGAAAACCAGGAGGAATGAAATTTAAAACGGAAAACTCCAGTACTCGGATCACTGGGTCATGAAAAAGAGAGACGGAGGCGAGAGAAGGCCTCCTGAGATGTTCAGAGTTCCCGGAGTTTTCGTCTTTACTGTCGATTGTTGACTTAATTTTTTTATCTTAATCTTGTTATCGATCCACTCTGTCACTCTCAGTCTTTCTCTCTCTCTCTCTCTCTCTCTCTCTCT
>NC_139597.1:1940620-1943120 GCF_946808225.1 Silurus aristotelis | reverse complement strand
AGATGTTCCTCTAGATTTTGTGTAGACTTGTTAAGATTCATTCAGCCACAAAGTCAAGTCCTGATGTAGGAGAGTTGAGAAGACCTGGGATGGAGTTTTCATGTAGCTGGATTTGTGCACAGGAGCATTGCCACGCTGGAACAGTTGTGGGGTCCCCTAGTTCAAATGAAGGAAAAATATCTGCATCCAAAGACACACTATAAAACAGTGCCTCCAAATTACAAACTATTCGGTGAAGAACCACATATGACTGGAAACCCAGGTGTCCAAATATTTTGTTACCCGTCCAATACGCTGTCAAAGGTTTAGGATCAGATTCAGATGTATGATGAAACAATTCTATCAAACATTTGCTAATGATTATCAGTTTTTTAGGTAAGTTGAACCCGATTTATCAACTTTAACAGAAACAGCTGTGTAGGAGCTGCAAACTGGGTGAGGAACTCTGCTACTAAGGTGAGGTTGTGGAAGACAGTTTCATGTACCAGGTTTCTACACCATGGCAAGACTGGGCACAGCAACAAGACGCATTGTAGTACTAAAGCATCAGCAAGGTCTCTCCCAAACAAAGATCTTAAAGCAGATTGTGTATTTCAAGATGTGCTCTTTAAGCTATTTTAAAAAAAGCACAAAAAATGGGCAATGTTGAAAAGTGTAGATGCAGTGGTTGACCAAAGAAATGCAACAGCTAAAACATCATGCTTACTTCACTTCAAGATCAGATGTCCAGCAGTTCCATTAGCAAAAAACTAACTACCTTCCCCTAAATTAGGTACCCCCAATTTAATGGGAAAGTCTTTCCAGAAGTGGTCTTCATTGAAGATTGTGTAGAAGTAGTGCAGAAAAATGGCAGCTCTGGATTGATGAGTCAAAATCTAAAATATTTATCTGTAGTAGGAGGCAGGGTGTTTGCTGAAGTGCTGGACAGAGATACAATAATGAGAGTCTGAAGGCAACAGTGAAGCATGATGGTTTCCTGCAAGTTTGTGCTGCATTTAATGGTGCAGGCAGATACTTCATATTTTCAAATATTGATTTGACTTGACTTTTCATTTTGTTCATTAATAAAAATAAACTATTCTCTTCTGCACGCACACACACACACACACACACACACACACACACACACACACACACACACACACACACACACACACACACACACACACACACACACAGAATCAGTGAATCCATTGTAATCTGCTGTGTTCCAACAGAACAAAGTTTATTTCCTCCACAACACAGAATAACTTTTTCTTTTGTTTCATAAACACAGTGCAAAGGAAAAAGGCTGGTCTGGTACTTGGTAATACGTGTGGCTAAGGAATAGTCATCCCACTTCTGATTGGTCAGGTGTTGATCAGGTTTATCTAACAGCAAGGTTTCTCGTTTCTATGGCAACAGCTTGTGTAAGAAAGGAGTCTCCAGTTTCAGCGATTTGTGAGAGTTGGAGGTAAAGCTGACACTGTTGAGGTTTTTTCGGTATCAGATGTGTGGAAAGAGAGAGAGAGAGAGAGAGAGAGAGAGAGAGAGAGAGAGAGAGAGAGAGAGAGAGAGAGAGAGAGAGAGAGAGAGAGAGAGAAGAGCGCAAGAGAGTTAATTTTTGAAACTTGAAAATGATCTTGTTTTTCACTAAATAATACATTTAATTGGAAAAGGATATAAGTTATGGTGTTAACAGAAGCAATGTAGAAGATCCTGTGGTGTGGATAAAAGATGAGTTGGTGTGGGTAAAGAGGAGTTGGTGTGGGTAAAGAGGAGTTGGTGTGGGTAAAAGATGAGTTGGTGTGGTAAAGAGGAGTTGATGTGGTAAAGAGGAGTTGGTGTGGGTAAAAGATGAGTTGGTGTGGTAAAGAGGAGTTGATGTGGTAAAGAGGAGTTGGTGTGGTAAAGATGAGTTAATGTGGGTAAAGAGGAGTTGCTGTGGGTAAAAGATGAGTTGGTGTGGTAAAGAGGAGTTGATGTGGTAAAGAGGAGTTGGTGTGGGTAAAAGAGGAGTTGGTGTGGGTAAAAGAGGAGTTGGTGTGGGTAAAAGAGGAGTTGGTGTGGGTAAAAGAGGAGTTGGTGTGGTAAAGGGGAGTTGGTGTGGTAAAGAGGAGTTGGTGTGGTAAAGAGGAAAGAGGAGTTGCTGTGGTAAAGAGGAGTTGATGTCGGTAAAAGAGGAGTTGGTGTGGGAAAAAGAGTAGTTGGTGTGGGTAAAAGAACAGTTGCTGTGGTAAAGAGGAGTTGGTGTGGTAAAGAGAAGTTGGTGTGGTAAAGAGGAGTTGGTGTGGTAAAGAGGAATTGTTAGGGGGTAAAAGAGGAGTTGCTGTGGCATAGAGTTGTTGCTGTGGTATAGAGAAGTTGCTGTGGTATAGAGGAGTTGGTGTGGTAAACAGGAGTTGGTGTTGGTAAAAGAGGAGTTGGTGTGGGTAAAAGAGGAGTTGCTGTGGTAAAGAGGAGTTGCTGTGGTATAGAGGAGTTGCTGTGGTATAGAGGAGTTGCTGTGGTATAGAGGAGT
>NC_139597.1:1935620-1938120 GCF_946808225.1 Silurus aristotelis | reverse complement strand
TGTATACTTATGTGTGTGCGTGAGTGTGTGTGTGTGTGTGTGTGTGTGTGTACTTATGTGTGTGCGTGAGTGTGTGTGGGTGTATACGCTTCTTTCTCACCTCATCGAGTTCTCTCCGTGTATTGAGGAACTCCGTCACTCCGCTGATCAACTTGGAGTTTAGAAATAAAGCCTCGCCAAACCTGCACAGGACGAGAGTCAGTCAAATTACACACACACACACACACACACACACACACACACACACACACACACACACACACACACACACACCTGGAGTTTAGCTCGTTCCACTTTTCCCTAAAGTATCTCCAGGCTAAATGGCGAGCGTGTGGGTTGCGTCCGACGTGGATGATGATGTCGATCACGTCCTGATCCGGCACCAGTTTCGAGTTGAGAGATGCGTTTAGCAGCCTGGAGAACACAAGCAGCAGTGATTTTATTCACACACACACACACACACACACACACACACACACACACACACACACACACACACACACACTTCTTTTAATTTAAAATGTAACACACAATTATTACACTCAGAATATCGCTCGATTACAGCACAGCAGCTTCTCCAGCTTTCCTTCATTTATTAGCCTTGAAAGGGAGAGAGGGAGGGAAGGAAGGAAGGAAGGAAGGAAGGAAGGAAGGCTCAAGGAAGGAAGGAATGAAGGAAGAAAGGAATCAAGGAAGGAAGTGGGGAAGGAAACTAAGGGAGGGACGGAAGAAAGAAAGGAAAGAAAGATGAAAAGAAAATATGAAAGTGAGAGGGGGAGAAAGGAAAGGAAAGCATGGTAGAGAGAGAGGAAATAAAAGGAGAAAGAAAAGGAAAGAGGGATGAATCAGAAATATATAAGTATGAAAGGAGGAGAGAGTGTAGGCTAAAAGGGAAGTGAGAAGGAAACAACAGCGATGGAAGGGAAGGGAACTATGGAAAAGAGCTAGGAAGGAAAAGATATAGGAAGGAAAGAAAGTAAGGAAAGATGGAACTATGGAAGGGAGGGAAGAAAGGAAGGAAAGTATGAAAGAGAGTGGGAAGTAGGAAAGAAAGGAAGGATGTAAGGGACGTATGGAAGGTAGGGTAGAAAGGAAGGAATGAGAGAAGTATCGATGAAACAGAGGAAAAGGTGAAAGATGGGGATGAGATATGAGCAGAGGAAGAACCTGTGGATGAAGGAAAGGGAAACATTGAAGTAAGAATAAGAAAGAAGATTGGGTAGAAGGGAGGTATAAAAAAGAAAGGATAGAAGGAAAGGGAAGTAGAAAGCAAGAAATGATATAAGGAAGCATAAAACAGAGTGAAAGGTGTAAGAATGTAATGAGATGTGAGGAGATGAAAGGGAAGGAAGGAGAACCTGTGGAGTAGGAAGGTGTTGTCGCTGCAGGTCAGGGCCTCCAGCAGGACCTTCTTCTCTGAGATGGAGCTGGACGAGTGAAACTTCATCCACATGAACTCCCACACGTCTTCGTCCATTAGAGACACGCCCGTGCAGTACACCACATCACGCAAGCTCGGGGGAATCCTGCACAAGGGGGAGGGGCTTTCCGTATTACATCATAGAATACACCACACCCAGAACTCGGAACTGTAATATATTTCAATGTTTTATTATACTTATGCAAATGACAATCTGCTAGCTAATATATTTGCTTTAGCTGTTAGCATGCAGGCTGAATAATTTATATTTAAAACTAAATAAATGCAATGCCTCAAGCACTTTACTCTCCTAACCAATTAAATCTCAAGCAGATGATAATAAATTTAATCTAGAGACCATGCTAGGCTAGTTAGATAGCTAATATTAATACCAATACTCCATTCCAAGATGCACACAGGGTATGCAGGGGGGAGACAGGAGGACACACGGGGGGGTCAGGAGAACACAGAAAGAGTTTGGCAGAAGCCAGAGATCACAAAAGAAACAGGCGTAGGCAAGAAAACATTGAAAGCAGGTAAAGAGCAAAGATGGAGACATTGGGAGACAAGAGAGCACAGAAGGGTGTAAAGGAAGACAGAAGAACACAAGGAAGGCATGAGGAGCAAAGAAAATGCAGGAGGTGGCAGATAAATGCAGAAGCAAGAAGATGTATAAGGAAGCAGACAGAAAAATGGCTACACCGGAGGAGGCAGCAAGGTGCAAAAGGAAGCAGAAGAAAGCATGAAAAGGCAGGAAGAGGCAGAAGGAGGCAGCAGGATAGAGAAGGAAGTAGCAAAATGCAAATGGGGAGGCACTGTAATGTAAGAAAAGGCAAGGGGAGGCAGGAGGAGGCAGGGCAATGTAGGAGGATACAGGAGGAATCAAAAGAAGGAAGGGCAATATAGGAGGAGACAGTATATTGTAGGAGGAGGCAGGGTAATGCAGAAAGAGGCAGGGTAATGCAGAAGGAGACAGTATATTGTAGTTGGAGGTGAAGTATTGCAGGAGGGGGCATGGAAATGCAGGAGGGGGCAGGATATTGTAGAAGGGGGCAGAGTAATGTAGGAGGAGGCAAGGTA
>NC_139597.1:1920620-1928120 GCF_946808225.1 Silurus aristotelis | reverse complement strand
TACATCACTCCATCACTGTATCACTCCATCACATCACCATATCACTCCACCACTTGTTAATATATAAATCATGCCATTAGTTATTTTGCTCAATCACTTCTTTACCAGTTCATTTACATCACCCAATCACTCCATCACTCATTCTTTTTCATCACTTCATTCATATTAATGCCCAATTTAGTTTTTTAAAGATGCACAGAGCTTCTGAGATGCAAAAAGAAGACTTATTACGGTTCTCCACAGAGCATCAGAGCTTCCCAATAAAAACTCATCCAGGTTCTCCATCTCCAGAGAGCCACAGAGCTTCAGATGTGAGCAATGAGTGTTTGTACGATATAGAGAAGAGACCTGATTTAGAGATGGTTAGAGGAGATTCTGGGAACCTGGAGACACAGGAGGGAACCTTCTCAGCAGGAACCTAATAAGGATATCAGATCAGGGTCTTCAGTGGAACTGCTGTGTCCCTCAGAGAAACCGTAAATCACATATCTAACCACTCGTGCTGGAGCACAGTGGGGTTAAAGAGTTAACCATGATGCATGTGTGTGTGTGTGTGTGTGTGTGTGTGTGTGTGTGTGTGTGTGTGTGTGTGTGTGTGTGTGTGTGTGTGTGTGTGTGTGTGTGTGTGAGATGGAGCTACCTGTTTTGTTAGAGATCCAGATCAGAGACTCAGACCATGTGCCACTGGAGTTTCCCAAAGCCAGGTTCAGCGGGATCTGCCACTGCAACCTGATACACACCATAACACACACACACACACACACACACACACACACACACACACACACACACACACACACACATGAACAGAAGGAAAGAATGAATACAAAGTAAAAAAGACCTATTTTTATTCAGAAAGCTATAACGGAGGGAAAAGAAAAAAAATTTTGTATGTTGGAGCTCCAAACACACACACACACACACACACACACACACACACACACACACACACACACACACACACACACACACACACACACACACACACACACACACACACACAGCATTAATCAAACACTCGTGTTCTGCTGTCTGCCACCACACATTCTCTGCAAAACAAAGAGCCGGCGCTGAGTCATCAACATCGTTAGCGCAGAATAATAAAAACCCTGCAGCTATGTGTCCTTTGTCCTCCTGCGATCAGACCACCCTGTGTGTGTGTGTGTGTGTGTGTGTGTGTGTGTGTGTGTGTGTGTGTCTGAGAGACGCTGGAGATCTTTCATGGGGCCATCTTAATGGACCTTACCAACTCATTGAGCCATTTCTCCACCTTCTGTGATTCCTTCTTCAGCTTTTCCAGCTTCTCAACCATCTCCATAATGTTCCTGTTTTATCATTTTTATCTTCTAGTGATGCATGGGAGAACAATAATAGATGTTGGAGTTTGGTTTCACTATGTAAATTCTATAATCAGGCTTCACCATGTACCCTCTCCAAATGGCCTTCACTATGTACAGTACCTTCTCCATCTGGGCTTCCCCATATACTTCTCTAACCAGGCTTCACTATGTACCATCTGTAATTAAGCTTGTGCACCACGCACCTTCTCCAACTGGCCTTCACCATGTACCTTCTCTAATCAGGCTTCACCATGCACCTTCTCCAACCAGCCTTCACCATGTACCTTCTCTACTCAGGCTTCACCATGCACTTTCTTCAACTGGCTTCACCATGTACCTTCAGTAAACAGGTTTCACCATATACCGTCACTTCACCATGCACCATCACTTCACCATATCCCTTCTCGTATCGAGCTTCACCATGCACCTTCTCCAACTGGCCATGTACCTTCTCTAATCAGGCTTCACCATGCACCTTCTTCAACTGTCTTCACCAGGGGTTTCTCGCAAGCTCTTATGGTTATCCTGTGTCCAACAGAATGCTAGTGTAGTTATGCAACTCTGAATAAAATCCAGCACCGATCCAACAGGAATTCAGCAAGATCTCGGCAAGAAGCTTCTGATGCATCTGATACTACGTCACGCCTTTACTTCCTGACATTGTGCGAGGTATCCGGATGCTCCTCGCCACTCCTGGTGTGCGAAAACACAACCCCACAGTTACGCATGTAGCCTACCTGGTTTCATCATCTGTTCACGAAAGAACCTCCAGAAGATTTACTCTTACTCTCTCTCTGAGTTCCTCCCTGTTTCTCTCTCTAACAGAAGAGTTCGGAGGATAATGAGGTCCTCAGGGAGGCTGCGGAAGATCCTGCATGACCACCCGGACCACCTGAAGACACTTGGGGTATATTTATAAAGCTCCTGGTACCTCGAGCTGCTCAGGAACTCACCGTGAATGAGAAGAACCCGAGACAAACTACATTACGATGCAATTTTGTCCAGTATGAATGAGCAATTCTCCCTTATTACTCTCCTATTAGTGTGTGTGTGTGTGTGTGTGTGTGTTTGTGGGTTCAATAATCACACAATGATTGTACACTTGTTCAGGCTGAATTCCTGGTTGGAGCGAGCAGAAAAAGCCGAAAGCCTCAGCAGCAGCACCTTCAGAGGTGAGAGACAGGAAAAGAAAAGTCAAACTTGGACAAGTCTGAGGAGAAATTGCTAATGATGAAAGAAAATACAGGAACAGACTGTGTGTGTGTGTGTGTGTGTGTGTGTGTGTGTGTGTGTGTGTGTGTGTGTGTGTGTGTGTGTGTGTGTGTGTGTGTGAATCTGGTTCCTCAGGACAGTTCAGCAGACACATTGCATCAACTTGTTCCTGGGTTCCCGGAGGGTGGGGTGGGGGGGGTGGGAGGGTGGGATTTGGATGAGGGAAGTCAGATACATCATAATCATAAGATGAGATCCAACTTCGCTCACTAGTACACCCGAGCAGTTGAGAGGTAAAGTGGTGATCATTGATACAAGTGTGACTGGAATCCACAACCTTCTGGTCAGCAGGACTGTAAGAAAAGACACATAAGGAGATGAGATCCAGGACCACATAAGACAAGATCCAGCACTGCAAGAGATGAGATCCAGCAGGGTATGAGACAAGATCCAACACAGTGAGGGACAAGATCCAGCACAGCAAGAGATGAGATCCAGCACACTGAGAGAGAGCACAGAGAGAACTTAACTTTAAGACAGCGAGAGATAAGATCCATAACAAGAAGAGCCAAGATCAAGGACAGACAAATTCCAGGAGAGCCATGAGAGAAACATCACATGAGAGCCACGGTAGAACCATCACAGGGGAGCAATGAGAGAACTATCACAGAAGAGCTATGTGAGAACCATCACAGGGGACAATTAGAGAAATATCTTAAGAGGCTCATTAGAAAACCATTACAGGAGAGCATTGAGAGAACCATCACAGGAGAGCCACAAGAAAACCATCACAGGAGCGCCATGAGAGAACCATCACAGGAGAGCCACAAGAAAACCATCACAGGAGAGCCACAAGAGAACCATCACAGGAGAGCCATGAGAAAAGCATTACAGCATCACTCCAACCTCAGAAGGGGAAAATATTCAATGCAGGATGCCACAATCTCCACTGGCCTTCATCCTCTGAGTGAACTGCAATTGTGATAAGGCATTTTTATATTAGAGTCACACACACACACACACACACACACACACACACACACACACACACACACACACACACACACACACACACACACACACACACACACACACACACAGACACACACACACACACACACACACTCCATCACATTACCATTCCGGTGTGCTGCAGTCTGCTGCTAGCATTTGAGCTTAAATAAGACCTAAAGACTTTTTGAGGAGCTCCTGAATTATTCATGAGACCATTAATAAGGGCTAAAGCTAACGCTAATGTGTCTGCAGCAGCAGTAGGTCCATTCCTCCTCCCACACACACACACACACACACACACACACACACACACACACACACACACACACACACACACACACACACACACTGCAGGATTCCAGAGGTCATCTAAAGGGAACTTGGAAACCACCCAGAACTCATGGATGCTGAGGCAGATTTCACATGAAGAGATTAAACATACCTGAGATGATTTGAAGAAGGTTTCACTAAGAAACCAGGATGGTACTTATGGTCTGATACTGTACACTAATCGCACTGGTACCTCTTGTTGAAGAGCTGATGGTGGTGGATCTTGGCGTCCTTGTTGTACAGGAAGTGCTCCTGGCTGATGGTGAGTGTGTTCTCCAGGCTCTGGTTCCTGGTGATGGTGACCACAGGGTAGCCCATCTGCAGAGTCCAGCCATCCATCACCTCCTTTATGTTGAGGTCCTTCCCTTCCATCCGCATGGCCTGGACACAAAACAAGACACAGTGAGCGCTGATGTTCCCATATTAACCTTCTGATCCTAATTGGGATCACATTTAACTTATCTCCACACACACACACACACACACACACACACACACACACACACACACACACACACACACACACACACACACACACACCTTCACACCTGTTATCACTAATGCTCCTCACATGAAGATACGAGAACCTCAGAGACTAAATGCAGGTGGAGATGTTCTCCACAGTAACAAGTCACACAGAACTCAATGGTAGTGTTAACGCTCAGTGATACTGAACATCTGCTCCTCTTCTCGCCCACGTAAACGTTGGCTGATGGAGGATCATTAGCTGCTCCTGGTGCTTCCTGTTTCCTCAAACAGAATGACTCGAGTGAAGGTCACATGATGCCTAGAGAGAAACGACTCACAGCGGTGAAGCAGGAGACACGTCTGAGGAAACAGTTACAGGACGAGGATTTCATAAAGTTCATGTGGCTCACATCAATCACCCAGCAGTCGACCCAGTGGTACAGATGTGACAGATGTGATAGAACAGGAAGTGTGTGGAGGCTCTGCTGTAATAACGTCAATGCAGCAGGAATTCAAGATCACCCCGAGTCTCTCAGATTAGAGATGAACCTGCAGCTGTCTGATCTGTCTACATGTCCCGCTGTGGTTAATGTGGTGAGGGACATCTGCTGATCTTCTCGCACACAAACAGAGAGAGAAAATGAGTGGAGCAGATCCACCTGAACCTGAAGATGAATATGACGTGTTAAAGCTTGGATATGTTGAATCTTTTTATGTTGAAGCTGGACATGTTAAAGGTGGACATCTCAAAGCTTTGATATGTTGAAAGTGAACATGTTAAAATAGACTGGACGTGTTGAAGCTGGACGTGTTGAAGTTTGGACAGTGAAAGTTTGGACACCAAGAACTGGAGATGCTGGAGATAAACGCTGAGACTCTGACTCTGCGCTTCATGAGAATCGAACTCTGAATCACCGATTCATTAGAACTGACTCTAAATCGACTCTGACTCAGGGATTTATGTGAATCAGTCTCGAGTCCTGTGAGGGAAATTAGAGGTGAAACTGCAGCTGTCTGTTCCGTCACCGTGTCCCACTGTGTTTAATGTAGTGAGTAGCAGCTGCTGATCTTCTCTCAGACAGACGGAGAGGAACAGCAGCTCCACCTCAACACTGATCAGAGTCACAGCTCCACCTCAACATTGATCTGAGTCACAGCTCCACCTCAACACTGATCTGAGTCACAGCTCCACCTCAACACTGATCTGAGTCACATCTCCACCTCAACACTGATCTGAATCACATCTCCACCTCAACACTGATCTGAATCACATCTCCACCTCAACACTGATCTGAGTCACATCTCCACCTCAACACTGATCTGAGTCACATCTCCACCTCAACACTGATCTGAGTCACAGCTGATGATGATGAGGATGATGGTAATGACAATGATGATGGTAAAAGTGATAATGAGAATGATCGTGATGTTGGTAATCACAATAATAATGATGATGATGATGATGATGATGATGATGATGATGATGATCGTGGTGGTGATGACGATGATGGTGATAATCGTTATGATAGAGATGATGATGGACCTAGTGATAATGATGACGATGGTGATGATGATGGAACTAGTGATAATGATGATAGTCAGAGGTCGCAAAAGTACACACATCCATTACTTAAGTAGAAGTACAGATACTCATGTTTTAAAATACTCGGGGAAAAGTTGAAGTACTGATTATACCTTTTTACTTAAGTGAAAGTAAAGAAGTCTTGGCTCCGACATGTACTACAGTAAAAAGTAGTTATTACTTCTACCTGTTTTAGCTGTTAACTGGACCTCACATCATATTAATATTAGATAGATAGATAGATAGATAGATAGATAGATAGATAGATAGATAGATAGATAGATAGATAGATAGATAGATAGATAGATAGATAGATAGATAGATAGATAGGCGTAAATTTCATTTAACAGTAGGGGGGACAATAAATATAAAATGTCTCATGAGCAATTTTTGAAGGGGGACACAAATAATACAGTCAAATTGTACTGATAAAGACACAGTGTCCCCACAGTGAAACACTTTGCTTTTATTATTGTAGCATGCCGACGGCGTCATTATGGTTATTTTAAGTTTAAGTTTTTCTCAGGTTCAATGACAAAGCAAAACAAGGAATTTAAAAAAAGTTTAACATTTTATTTAAAATTAATTTAGACACGGATGTAGCACAGTGCTCATTTAGTAAATTAGCAGATTCATGGAAAATTACATCCATAATCAGCATTTTTGCCGCAATTAATTTATGAATGAGTCTGCATCAACTACATTAAAGAGAATCGCTTTATTTAAAGTGAATAAAATCCCCTAGTTAATGGAGCTGAATATTAATTGAGCCGCAGTCACACACCTGACTCGTGTGTGTAGAGTAGGTGAGATGAACACACACCAGACTCGTGTGTGTAGAGTAGGTGAGATGAACACACACCTGACTCGTGTGTGTAGAGCAGGTGAGATGAACACACACCAGACTCGTGTGTGTAGAGTAGGTGAGATGAACACACACCAGACTCGTGTGTGTAGAGTAGGTGAGATGAACACACACCAGACTCGTGTGTGTAGAGTAGGTGAGATGAACACACACCTGACTCGTGTGTGTAGAGTAGGTGAGATGAACGCACACCTGACTCGTGTGTGTAGAGCAGGTGAGATGAACGCACACCTGACTCGTGTGTGTAGAGTAGGTGAGATGAACGCACACCTGACTCGTGTGTGTAGAGCAGGTGAGATGAACACACACCTGACTCGTGTGTGTAGAGAAGGTGAGATGAACGCACACCTGACTCGTGTGTGTAGAGCAGGTGAGATGAACGCACACCTGACTCGTGTGTGTAGAGAAGGTGAGATGAACGCACACCTGACTCGTGTGTGTAGAGAAGGTGAGATGAACGCACACCTGACTCGTGTGTGTAGAGAAGGTGAGATGAACGCACACCTGACTCGTGTGTGTAGAGAAGGTGAGATGAACGCACACCTGACTCGTGTGTGTAGAGAAGGTGAGATGAACGCACACCTGACTCGTGTGTGTAGAGAAGGTGAGATGAACGCACACCTGACTCGTGTGTGTAGAGAAGGTGAGATGAACACACCTGACTCGTGTGTGTAGAGTAGGTGAGATGA
>NC_139597.1:1900620-1910620 GCF_946808225.1 Silurus aristotelis | reverse complement strand
CCAATGTAGCAGACTGTATCACTGAATTAGACTGTTTTAGACATTTTATTAGACTGCACCACTGTATCAGACTGTATAACTGTATCAGACTTCACCACTGTATAAGAGTGTATCAGACATTTCATTAGACTGCACTGTATCAGACTATATCAGACTGTATCACTTTAGCAGACTGCAACACTGTATCAGACTGTATCAAACTGTATTACGCTACATCAATGTATCAGACTGTATCACTGTATTAGACTGTATCAGACTGCACCATTTTATCGGACTGTATCAGACTACACCAACGGATCAGACTGTATCAAACCGTATCAATGTATCGCAGTATCTGACTGTATGAGTGTATGTTATTTTATCTTTATTGAATCTGACCGTATCAAAAAAAAGCATCAGACTGTATCAGTGTATCAGACTGAATCACTGCATCAGACTTAATCACTGCATCTTACTCAATCAGACTCATTGTATCAGACAGCATCCCTGCATCAAACTGTTTCACTTTATCAGACTGTATCAGACACTATCCCTGTATCAGACTATTTATTATACCATTCTGTTATTGTCCACTGAGTGGTCTCATGCTGCAGTACCTGAGCAAACTTCTGATCCTTTATAACCTGTCTTGCCTTGAATAGTAAAAGCTACAGCAGGGGGCAGAGCTTTCTTTTATAACACCTCACATTTATTCTGCAACCTTCTAATTAGTGTTGGGAACTCAGACATAGTCCCTCTGTATAAGTCTGGCTGAATGAATATTTGTTTAATCAAGCCTTTGTGTTTTTTTTCTTCGGTTCTGGAGCAGATCTGATTAGTCCACAGGCACAGAATGTTTTGGAGAACTGGGATAGTTAGATGTTGTCACCAGTCAACAGACAGATGCTGTCAGTAAACAACCCCCTTAAACCACTCATGCATTTACTCAAGTGTGTGTCAAAATTGATATCCATGAGCTTCCTCATGTCAGTGTTACCATCTGGATCTACCTTTTCTATATGCTGCCATGTCTAGACTTGTCTGAGTCCATACATGACAATGTACATATTTTGTACTTATTTATAATATTTAATATATGGTCCCCCTGAGATACCAGTTTTCCTGACCCCTTCTCTTCAGACCTGCCTGATCCATCAGACTCCTGGATGGAGTTCTCATCACCTGGACAGCACTTGCTTCTGAACAGCCTAAAGATCAATAAGATTACTGTGGATGGAGCCACTTAGAGACCATAACGAATTGGACCGCAATCACTACGATAGCTTTAGGACTGAAATTGCAAAGTAAACATGAAGAGCAATTTGACACTCAAGTCTTCATCAGTTAACATGCTGAATAACTTCAACAAAATAAGCTTCAGGATAAAATGCTAACGAACTCAGAAATAACTCTGACGCCTGTATACATAAACTGTTCATAAGATAAAGGTAAATTGGAGAAATGACAGATTATTAGATTGAATCACATAATCAGACTTTATAAATAAATTGTATCAGACTGCAAGACTATATTCGGTTGTATTACTGAGTCAGACTGAATAATGCTATATAAATTTTGCATTAGGTTGGATACCTATCAGACAGTATCAGACTGTATTAGACTATATGAATATAACAATCTGTATTCGACTGTGTAATTATATCAGACTGTATAACTAAATCAGACATTTTCAGACTGTTTCAGGTGATATTATGCTGTATCCCTGAATCAGATCCTACCAGACTGCATTAGGCTGAATATTTGAGTCATCCTGTATCAGATTCTATTATATTGTATCGATGAATCAAACTGCATCAGACTATATCAGATTGTCTTAGGTTATACACCTGGATCAGACTGTATCAGAGTGTATCATAGCAGTTCAGACTGTATTAGGCTGAATAAATGAATTAAACTAAATCAGAAAATGTCAGACTGGATTATTTTGTATGTCTGAATCAGACTGTATTAGGTTGTATTACTGTATCAGACCATATCAGACAGTATCAGACTGTATCAGACTGTATTAGACCGTGTAACTGTATCAAACCATATCAGAGTGCATCAAACTGTATCAGACTGTAACAAAAATATCAGACCATATCAGACTGTAACAAACTTATCCGACTTTGTCAGACTGTATCTGACCATATCAGATGGTATCAGACTGTATTTTGCTGTAAACCTGAACCAGACTATAAAATTATATCAATTCATGATATATACAGTATTTCATTATATACCTGAATCAGACTGCATTAGACTGTATCAGGACGTATGAAGCTGTATAACTAAATCAGACTGCATTAGACTGTATCAGACTATATTATGCTGTATACCTGAATCAGACTGCATTAGACTGTCTCAGGCTGCATCACTGTTTCAGACTGGATCAGTGTATTAGTCACAACAGAATCAGACGCAGTCAGACGTCTTTAATGATCCAATCTCAGCCTCTGGCCTCAATAACAGGTTTAAATTATTACTCAAACGGCTGAATACTGAAAAACAAATAAACATTGTCGAGTTTCTCTCACAGGCTTTAGTTATTAACAGGGTCCGAGTGTGTGTGTGTGTGTGTGTGTGTGTGTGTGTGTGTGTGTGTGTGTGTGTGTGTGTGTGTGTGTGTGTTTTATTGAGCAAATTGAGCAGCAATCTGCTGAGTTATTACACTATGATGTGAGGCTTAATGGCTGGACCTCGCCTCCACAGGGCTGATGGGTAAAACTCCACTCGCTGTTTGGTCCCAGTAGAAATCAATTCCTCTGTGATGTGGTAGAAAAGGAGATTTATGGCCTTTTCAGCACTCAGGTTCTTCTGTGAGTTTTGAGAAGAATGAGAACAGAATGTGTTTAACGTCCAGCACACAGCGTCCCCCTGTGAGTTATTAGAATGAGGACAGTGTTTAATGTCCAGCACTCAAACTTGTTTGAGTTATTAGAACAGGGACAGAGCGCTTAACGTCCAGCACTAAGCAGCGCTGCATGAGCAGCCATTCACATTTCCACGAACCTGTCACCGGGAATAACAGTTTTATACAAAGGGGAATATTTTACACTACAAGCCCATGCTCTCTCCGTCTCTCCCATGCTGTCTTTCTCTCACTCTCTCTGGTGTTCTCAATAGCTGTGGAAATCAATATGTCAACATGGTGGAGGACCTGTTCTCTAATTCCCTCTTTGGGTGCCAAGACAAAGATGAATAGATTTTTAAAGTCCCCCTCTTTCTCACTGAGAGGGAAATAATTATGACCCTGGACAGTGTGTGTGTGTGTGTGTGTGTGTGTGTGTGTGTGTGTGTGTGTGTGTGTGTGTGTGTGTGTGTGTGTGTGTGTGTGTGTGTGTGTGTGTGTGTGTGTGTGTGTGTGTGTGTTCAACTGAAGCTCTTTCCAACTAATACATCCTTCCCATCCTCTATCCACACCGTTCACCATCCCCTAACCACACCATTTACCATTCCCTATCCACACCGTTCCCCATTATCTATCCACACCGTTCACCATTCTATATCAACACCGTTCCCCATTCTCTATCCACACCGTTCACCATTCCCTATCCACACCGTTCCCCATCCTCTATCCACACCCTTCACCATTCCCTATCCACACCGTTCCCCATCCTCTATCAACACTGTTCCCCGTCCTCTATCCACACCATTCTCCATTCCCTATTCACACCGTTCCCCATCCTCTATCCACATCGTTCACCATTCCCTATCCACACCGTTCCCCGTCCTCTATCAACACCGTTCCCCATCCCCTAACCACATCGTTCGCCATTCCCTATCCACACCTTTCCCCATCCTCTCTCCACATCGTTCACCATTCCCTATCCACACCGTTCCCCATCCTCTCTCCACATCGTTCACCATTCCCTATCCACACCGTTCCCCATCCCCTATCCACACCGTTCCCCATCCTCTATCCACACCATTCACCATTCCCTATCCACACCGTTCCCCATCCTCTATCCACACCGTTCCCCATCCTCTATCCACACCGTTCACCACTCCCTATCCACACCGTTCCCCATCCTCTATCCACACCGTTCCCCATCCTCTATCCACACCGTTCACCATTCCCTATCCACACCGTTCCCCATCCTCTATCAACACCGTTCCCCATCCCCTAACCACATCGTTCACCATTCCCTATCCACACCGTTCACCATTCCCTACCCACACCGTTCCCCATCCTCTATCCACACCGTTCACCATTCCCTATCCACACCGTTCCCCATCCTCTATCCACACCGTTCACCATTCCCTACCCACACCGTTCCCTATCCTCTATCAACACCGTTCCCCATCCTCTATCCACACCGTTCCCCATCCTCTATCCACACTGTTCACCATCCCCTTTTCACACCATTCCCCGTCCCCTATCCACACCGTTCCACGTCCTCTATCCACACTATTCCCCATCCTCTATCCACACCGTTCACCATCCCCTGTCCACACCGTTCCCCATCCTCTATCCACACCATTCCCCATCCTCTATCCACACCGTTCCCCGTCCTCAATCCACACTATTCCCTGTCCCCTATCCACACCGTTCCACGTCCTCTATCCACACCATTCCCCATCCTCTATCCACACCGTTTCTCATCCCCTATCCACACCTGTCCCCATCCTCTATCCACACCAGTCCTCATCCTCTAACCACACTGTGTGCGCATGTGCATGTTTATGCTTATGCATACCTGATGACAGATCTCATGCACCACCACCATGGTGAGATCCATCTGGTAGGAGAAAGACGAGACTTCGGGATCCAGCAGGATTTTTTGCTCCACAAACACACTTAGACCCCAGTTCTCCATTGCCGCATATGGGTGTTTCGGGACTGCTAGGAGATCTGCGTACACACACATGGATTGTCTATTTAAAATTAAGCACACAGCCCAACACCAAAAGCACCATGTGTCTGTAGTGTGTGTGTGTGTGTGTGTGTGTGTGTGTGTGCGTGTAACTGCATTATGTGTAAGTGCGTTCCGCTTAATTGCCACTTCACAAAACTATGAACAGAGTCACAGTGTTATTCGTCAACTGTGTTTCTGCCTTTCCACCAGTACACACTTACACAAGCATGCACGCACACACACACACACACACACACACACACACACACACACACACACACACACACACACACACACACACACTCTGCATGATAATGAACACGGGACAAATGAATCCTGCAGCTATTACTTTTTTCTCCTGCATCCCACACAAAGTGGAATTCTGGGTAGAAATGTCTTGGTAATTCATGGTAAGATAAATGATGAACTTCACACACAAACTGGAATATTCTGATTGTGTCTGACTGTGACAGTGGAAGAGCTCAGAATTCAGTCCTAAAGAGGTTTTTGGCTTTAGCTGAAAAAAATCTCCATATAGAACGTTTCCTTTTTTTTTTCTCTACCAAAAAAAAAAGAAAAGAAAAAAAAAAAACAGTAGTGTACAACCCAAATTCCAAAATAGTTGGGACACTGTATAAAATGTAAACAAAAACAAAATGCAATGATTTTCAAATCTCATAAACCCACAATGTAATAACAATAGAACTTAGAAGACATATGAATTGTTTAATCTGAAGAAATGTACTATTTTTAAGGAATTTAATGGCTGTAAAATCTCTTTTGTTCTGGAAAAGTCTGGAAAATGTAAGTGCTATTAAAACTAGTTGGGGAAACATTTTGCAACTGATGAGGTTAATTGGCAGCAGAGCTTCACAAACCTGTGAAAAACTGTGTCTACAAATTGTAAACCAATTTCAGAATAATGTTCCTCAGCATCCGCAGAGGAGGGGCATGGGGTATATCAGTAGGAGAATGCTGAGGATGGAGACGCAAGGAAGGAAGAAAAGAGGAAGACCAAAGAGGAGGTTTATGGATGTGGTGAGGGAAGACATGCAGGTATTTAAGTTGAAAGAGGCAGATGTAGAGGACAGGGGGGGTATGGAGACGGATGTTCCACTGTGGAGACCCCGAATGGGAGCAGCCGAAAGAAGAAGTGGAAGTTTCTCAACTTTAAATTGCAAACCAGTTGAATATCTCATCATTTACATCACATAATTTCCTAAAAAGTTTCAAAGAATCTGGAGAAATCTCTGTGTACAAGAGTGAAAATCTATATCGAGTGGCTGTGACCTTCGGGTCCTCGGGTGCCAGTGCATTTAAAACAGTAATGATTCTGTAATGGAAATCACTGAATGGGCTCATTAACACCTCCAGAAATCATTGTCTGTGAACACAGTTATCCACAAATATAGAGAATGTTAAATGTCTATCATGCAAAGAAGAAGGCATGGGTGAACATGATCCAGAAACACCATTATCCTCTCTGGGCCAAAGCTCCTAAAAAATTTACTGGGGCAAAGTGGAAAGCTGTTCTGTAGTCAAACGAATTGAAATTGGAATTTCTTTTCGAAAACCATGAAAACCACGTCCTCTGGACTAAAGAGGAGAGGGACTATTGGGCTTGTTGTCAGCGCAACAAATGCTTCTCTCTGAAAAATTTACATTTTCAGGGAAAGGACTTGCATATTTAGGGAGGAAATTGCTAACTGCATACTGCATCTATTACAATAGCATGACCTTGTAGTAGAAGAGTCTGGGTGCTGAACTGGCCTGTCTGCCGTCTAGACCTTTCACCATTTTATACATTTGGCACATTATGAAACAAAAAATACAACGAAGGACACCCAGAGCAACTAGAATTCTGCATAAGACACATATGGGACAACATTCCTTTTCCACAACTGGTCTCCACAGTTCCCAGATGTATAGGCAGAAGAAGTGATGGGGTACACAGGGGTAAACATGTCCCAACATGGCCCTGTCCCAATTTCTATTAAACGTGTTGACGTTATATTTTCTTTTAAATGCTTTATATTCTCAATTTAAAAATAGATATGTTGAAAAACTGTAATATTGAGTTCATTTGGGCTTATGAGATTTTTTAATCACTGCAATTTGTTTTTATTTACATTTAACACAGTGTCCCAAGTTTTTTTAGATTGGGGCTGAAAATTTAGCTAAACAGAATGAGGGGATGCAGTTTCAAACACAGATTCAGTCGCTTTCCATCACAAAGACAAACAGAATCATGTCTGAATCAGCAAACATTAAACCCCTCCTCAAACACTAAACCCCGCCTCAAACACTAAACCCCGCCTCCCCCACGCAAATGCTTCCATCAGATGTTTGTTCGACTCAAAGCCGGGGTTCCTCTGGGGTTTAGTCTGCTCAGTACAGAGACTGTTTAATTACATGCTTTAATTAAAAACCATCATTGAATCACACACACACACACACACACACACACACACACACACACACACACACACACACACACACACACACACACAATTATCCTATTAATATCCCCATAAACTCATTGCCACACACACACACACACACACACAAACACATACACACAGTTTAGTTGTGAGATTTGCTTGCCTAATTGTGACCCCTGTGTGTGTGTGTGTGTGTGTGTGTGTGTGTGTGTGTGTGTGTGTGTGTGTGTGTGTGTGTGTGTGTGTGGCAATGAGTTTATGGGGATATTAATAGGAGAATTATAAGGCCAGGACATACACCATTAAACACCATCATGTCCATTCAGAGTGAGAAGAGAAGGAAGAGGAGGGGTGGGGATTTATAGAGAAAGAAAGAGAGCGAGAGAGAAAGAGAGAGAGAGAGAGAGAGAGAGAGAGAGAGAGAGAGAGAGAGAGAGAGAGAGAGAGAGAGATGTGGTGAGGACAATCTCTTGGTGAGCCGGTGGCCTTGTTCACGCTTCCTGAACCACTTAGACACTTCATCACGTGCAAATCAAGGACCCTTGAGGACAAATGACCCGTCCACCATTAGGCTCTGAGTCCCAGGCTGGGACGTGGAGGACACGCGGGATCAGGGCTTTTCTTAACGAAGACTTTTACAGGAAGTGATACGGTGTGTGGACACAGCTGCTGAAAGAGATGATTAAAAGCCTGAAGCCGTGTGTGTGTGTGTGTGTGTGTGTGTGTGTGTGTGTGTGTGTGTGTGTGTGTGAGGTCAGAGACATGCTGCAGCTCAGAGAGCATTGTGTAATTATAAAGAAGCTCCAGGTCATGTCCTCGTCCTGATCCTTCACCGCTGTGGAACACAAACACACATCACTGTGACGTCTCGAGAGGAAAAATCTGTCCAGAAGAACGTGTGTGAGTGTGTGTGTGTGTGAGATGTCTGGGGCAACAAAGACGGAATGAGACATAGTAGGGCAGGAGGGCAGGTGAGCTATCATGGTGGTCTGTCACTTGGAAAGCTCCAGTGTGTGTGTGTGTGTGTGTGTGTGTGTGTGTCTGTGTGTGTGTGTGTGTGTGTGTGTGTGTGTGTGTGTGTGTGTAAGAGAAATAGAGAGAGATCGAGAGGGAGCCGTGCTGGGTTTAAGGAGCACAGAGTGATGGTGCTGAGAGACTCAGGAGAGATTATTTTCATCCGGTTTGTTTTAAATCACCTCATCATGGATTTGTTCTTAGTTCCCAGAGCTCACAGTGTCCCCAGAGTTCCCAGAGCTCACAAAGTTTGCAGAGCTCACAAAGTTCCTAGAGTTTGCAGTGTCCCCAGAGTTCCCAGAGCACACAGAGATCACAAGCCACAAAGTTCCCAGAGCTCATAGAATTACCAAAGCTTGCAGATTCCAGAGTTCCATGAGTTACCAGATTTATTAGAGCTCACAGAGTTCAGAGAATTTCAGAGTTTTTAGAGCTCACAAAGGTATCAGAGCTTCCAGAGTTCCATGAGCTTCCAGAGGTCGCAGAGCTCACAAGTTCCCAGAGCTTACAGAGTTCCTAGAATGCACACGGTTTCCAGACGTTGCAGTTCCCAGAGTTCCTAAAGTTTGCAAAAGTCCATGAGCTCCTAAATCACCATACAGTGCTGCTCTATGATTACCTGAAACCTCAAGACCTGCTGTTCATCTCACCTCAAAAAACCTCTAGTCTCACCTCAAAGTCTCTCTGTATGTCTCTCACTGCATCTCTGTAATCTCTCTGCTTTCTTCTTTATTCCTCTCTCTCTCTCTCTCTCTCTCTCTCTCTCTCTCTCTCTCTCGCTCTCTCTCTCTCACACACACACACCTTCAGTCCATCTCTCCTCTTTCATCTCCACTCTTTCATTCTCGCTCAATCTGTCCATTTCTTCTTTTTTATCTCCACTCCTCCATTCTCACTCCATCTGTCTATCCAGCTCCAAATTTCTCTTATATGAGGTTTTTGCTCATATAAGGAAACATGTGATGGCTTTGAGACAGTGATGGTGTTTTGTCTCATCTCAGACATCATTTGACAGAAAGTCCCTGGTTGAGTCTTAAACACGTCCCACAGCGTCGTCTCTCGATCATCACTCACCCTGACCAACTTCAGCACCATTCCAAAGAGAGTGTTTCCTCTCTCCAGGATAGATTTCACCCAGGTGTGTGTGTGTGTGTGTGTGTGTGTGTGTGTGTGTGTGTGTGTGTGTGTGTGTGTGTGTGTGTGTGTGTACAAGAAACTTATGACGAGAGACTGAGCGAGACACAGAGGAAGACGTGTCAATGAGTCACACAACACTCAGGGTGAGACAAACAAACACAGCGTTGAGTAAAGACACATATGTAACAACTGTGTGTGTGTGTGTGTGTGTGTGTGTGTGTGTGAGAGAGTGAGACTCGGAAGCTTGTCGGTCTGTTAACCTTCATCACACACACACACACACACACACACACACACACACACACACACACTCGGAGCATGCGACACTTTCACACTGCAGCTCATCTCTTTTTCTGCTCTTTCTGCAAAACCCTTTCTGATTTATGGCCCTCGTTTCCATGGTGACGGCTGATACGGAAATGTCCTCCAACCTTGAAGAGTGGAACGAGTTCAATAAAAGATTCTCATCGTCTTCAGAACGTTTGGTTTTTATGAGGGCGCGGTCCTGACGCTCAAGCAGAGAAAGACTCGCTGATAGAAATCACACCATCACAATAAGTCACAGCTGCA
>NC_139597.1:1890620-1895620 GCF_946808225.1 Silurus aristotelis | reverse complement strand
ACTTGAAATCCCTACACCGTATCGCATCACGTCACGTCGTATCTGGAAATATCTTCAGGGCTCGAGATCAGGTGTTTCAGATGATCTATGCGTGTTGTGATCCGAATCTTTTATACAAATCCCCTGAAAGCCGTCAATGCAGTTCTGCCCGCTCTCACACAGTTTAACCCCATGCAGGGAGTGTAGAGGAGCTGGTGAGTGGATCCTGTGTGTGTTAGAGGAGGGAAAACAGTACAGTGTGCGGTGCAGCGTCGGGATTCTGTAATGTGCTGCTTAAATCTCACAGTAATAAAACCTTTACTGTTCCATTTACATTTACATTTACTTTTACTGGCCCAAACCAAGAGAGCCAGCATTACTGACTTACATTTACTGTTACATTTACTGTTACACTTCTACCACATTTACCCTCACTGTTACATTTACTGTTACATTTATCATTACACTAACTACCACATTTACTATTACACTTATATTTACTGTTACTTTTAGAATTTTTGTTACATTTTCTCACATTTACATTTACATTTACTGTCATTGTTACTATAACTGTTTATTTATTTACACTTACATTTATGGCATTAAAGAGATGCCTAGTCTCCACCAGTAAATACATTCTTATGCTGGTTCATTAGGACACAGACTAAGATGTGATCAGACTGCCTCACCACCACAGTCAAACATGGAGGTGAAAGCTTAATGGTCTGGCATTGTTTTAGAGCAGTGAAGGTTGGAGAATTATTCCAGAAAGTAAAAGGAATCCTGAACCAACATGACTTCACCATACAACAAGTCGATAAACAGAAGCCTACATCCAAGCTCTATAAGCGTTTTTTTAGAGTCATCTGGAAATGATCTGAAATGGGGAGAATGTAAATAAGCAGGAGGAAGTGATGAGGAAGGGAGCAGAGACGAGAGAAATGAACCTTTTCCTGGTTCCGCTGCTGCTTCCATCACCTCCAATACGCCTCTTTAATCAAACTGCTTTTCTCCCCCTGACATGGAGATTATAATAGTGATGTTTCACACTGCTTTAAACGCACCGCATGTGTGTGTGTGTGTGTGTGTGTGTGTGTGTGTGTGTGTGTGTGTGTCTTGACGATGTTAGTGCACCCAGAGGAGAGATAATAGCACTCAGCATGTGGCAGAAATGAGGAAAATAAATAAATTTTAGTTTCACACTACAGGAGAAGTGTTTCACATCCGACTCTATGAAGAAGAAAAAACCCGCTGCAGTTCACCTGCTTATTACGGTGCGTGTGTGTGTGTGTGTGTGTGTGTGTGTGTGTGTGTGTGTGTGTGTGTGTGTGTGTGTGTGGTGTGATGGTTTATCCATTACAAGGATTGATTTTATTAGTGAATGACAAAAGAGCATGTGTTTTAAGCAGCGGTGAGGAAATAGCAGAGTCTGTGTTGTTCTCTCTCTCTCTCTCTCGCTCTCTCGCTCTCTCGCTTTTCTAAACCCTTGTGTATTTAAATGGACAGTGAAGGAAACCTCTATCTTTGACTGTAGAAGTGTGTAAGACTCACCGTCACCCCGCTGCGTGTCGTCGTCTCTCGGGAGCCGAAGTCACACACAGCCCAAGACACATAATAAGTGGACATGCGAGGCGACCTGGAGAAGCGATTGACGACCCGGCCGTCCTCGTCCAAGCCGGACCACTCGACAGGCATGTTGGAGATGGACCGGTAGGAGGCGTCGTGCCTCAAGGTCACACTGAAGGTGGCTTTGTAGATGGGTTCGTCGAAACACGGGAACGCTTTCCTCGCATGAGTCGGAGAGAACTGAGTCACGGCAACGAACCTGCACAGACAGAGGTGAGATGAGAGGACAGGATCTTTCAGTGAGACGCTTCTGTATCTTGAAAGAAACTTCCTGATGTTTCAGAAACTTCAGAAACACAATGGCTTCCAGACTCATTTATTCAGCAGCTCAGAATATAGCACTTAATCCAGCACACAATGTTAGATTATACTTTACTTTTTATGCATGTGTGTGTGTTTGTGTATATAAACCTTAATGAAGCCTTGAGATAACAAATCAACATCATGATGTCATCACAAACTCTGCACTGTCACGTGACATGACTTTTTTTCTGCACCTCCAATAATCAGCACCTGTAGATATATTGATGGTTCACTGCACTGTTTGTCCTCCACAGTCGTGTCGGGCCTCGTAGGTACGCGTCATGATGAAATGTAAGCTGCTTTGGATAATGGCATTACTATGCCGCTGTGAACGTCTTCAGGTTACTTATGTAACCATGGTTTCCAGAGGGAACTCGATTCTGCATTGTCCGCGCTCTGAATCACGTGCGTAATCAGTCCAATGGAAAGCGAGGCATCACTGGTGGGGTGACGTCATGACCCGGAAGCTATAAATGCACATGGAGTGAAAACGGCGCTTGCTTTTGAAAAAGGAAGAAAGCGCTGCAGGGACGGCGGCAGTGTGGCATGGGGACGCAGTGTCTTGTTCCCTCAGGGAACCATTGTTACATACATAACCTGGAGCCGTTCCCCTTCAGGAACTTGAGCTACGTTCACAACGCTTTGGGAACAAGAGTCCAATAAAGCCAGACTGATTAATGCCTGCCCAGTGTGGATGGGCACAGGTAGGTCAAAGGACAAAGGGGCCAGGAGAGGCACTAAGGTCAAGGTTATAAAAGACTGTGAGTGTCTGCTCGCACTGGGCACAGTCAGTTAAGCTTCTCCTAGTCTGGGGCCTAAAAAAGTGGAGGGAAGAATGCCTGGATCATACCAGATACCATACCAGATCGTGTGATGACTAAGGGTAACTTGGAAACGTACCCTAATTAAGGCACCAGAAGCATGGCGCTGTCCCTGTCGGGTCTTTCCGTGAGTCATAGGTGCCTTTCAGTAGACACAAGGGTGGCCATGGACTGGCCAATGGCCCTAGCTGTCTCTTCAGTCGCACAACAGAGCTCTCGAATTTCAGCACAGGCATGGTGTGTGGGGCAAGAACAATGAGCGGGAGAACCCTCCTCAAAGAGTTCTCTCTGGGAGCGCAGCGTTCGCAAATACATGCGAGCGTAATCTGCACACTCGGCTCCCTCGAGAACCGACCTAGCATACTCCGCTCCCAAGCAAGCAACACACAGGCTGTGTGTATCCCCCCAGCACAGCCGGAAAGAGTGCTTACCCTTCAGGCTTGCTTTTATTTTCTTTTTTTACATTTTGTTTCCGGACATTTACCACTTACCATAGACACATACACACATAGAGCGCTTCATGAACAAACAGAAGCTAGCACTGGCTTCGCTCCATGTGCTTTTTTTATAGCTTCCTGGTGGTGACCTCACCCCGCCGGTGACGCCGCGCTTTTCATTGGACTGATTACACACATGATTCAGAGCGTGGACAACGTGGAAGCGTTCACAAAGCGTTGTTGACGCAACTCGAGTTCCTGAATGGGGAACTAAGCCAGCTCCATGAAGATGTGCTTTACGTGGGTTGGAGTGGAAGATCTCCTGCTATAGAGCTCCAACCACATTAAACATGATGAATGTGAACACGTTCTGCACCCTAGGCCTCCTTACCTTCTCACCTACATTAGGACCTAAATTTACTACCACCCTTCTGGCTAAATGAGCACAAATATCCATAAAGTCTGGTGGAACATCTACTCAGAAGGGTAGAGGTTCCTATGACAGCAAATGGAGACTCTGTGTGGAATGGGATGTTCAGAAAGAAACACATACTAATCTTATGGTCAGGTGTCCACAAACCTTTGTCCATGCTCTATAATGTATCTGGAAAGTGTGTGAGAGATTCATTCATTCATTTATTTTCTCCAGCTTATCCGTAATTCAGGTCGCAGGGGCAGCAGTCTAAGCAGGCCCCCGCCTTCGACTGCTGCCCAATCTTTACAGCACCGTCCCTTACGGTCCCTCCTGCAGGTGGTGAGCCCACGGGAAGGCGGCCCCACGTCACTCCGACGTCACGGACCTTGATATTTCCCTCGTAAGGGACCCCTGGAGCATAGAGGGTTAAGGGCCTTGCTCAAGGGCCCAAGAGTGGCCGCTTGGCGATACCGGGGCTCGAACCCCAGACCTTCCGATCGGCAACCCAGCGCCTTAACCGCTAGAGCCACCACTCCCCGTCTCAAAATTAGTGTGTAAAATAATTTGCTCGTAACTTATGAGACAGGAAGTAAAAGCGGAGTGTGTGCTGTAAAGCTCAGTGTGGAGAGAAAATTACACACAGCTATAATAATCTCCACGAGACTACAGTCAGGATTCTACACCAACATCACTCCAATGTCCTTCTTCAACCACTGCTGCTATATGGAGAACAAACACACACACACACACACACACACACACACACACACACACACACACACACACACACACACACACACTGATTGAATAAATGTGCGATGAAGATTGCTGTCTGTGAACAGTGAGTGTGAGAAGAAGTGAAGGAAATGTGGAGTTTACAAGCAGGACATTGGGCTCATGGAGGATCTTTTCTGCTATTTTTCATGAGCTCTTTTTAGCTTTTCAGTCAAATATCTTCCTGGGTTCCATGCAGAAGTACAATGGACCACCTGACAAACCCTGAAGTTAATGAGATGTACTTACGACAGGTTCCTAATATGAACCTCTACCTGAGTTTTAATTTCTGAGGTTTTGCTTCTAAGACAAATGAGGAAATGTGCAAGGAACAGCTGCAGTGATTGAATTCGAGCAGATGCGCTCTGTAGGTGTTCGTTCACTCGACACGTGTTAAAAACACGTGAGCGAACGCTGGAATTAACACTGAAATATACGCCGGAATTGAACAAATTACCTTCTTTCTCCATGCAGCAGGTAGGAGGTGCGGTAAAAGCCCAGCAGCTGGTCATGGATTTGAGCCTGGAAGGTCATGTGGATCTTATATGTTCTAAACGGCTTCATTTCCCGGTGCAGAGCGACGACGTACACCTGGTTGTGTGAGTACCGGAAGTGCCGGTGGATCCTCATGGCACCGGGTTTCTT
>NC_139597.1:1818120-1885620 GCF_946808225.1 Silurus aristotelis | reverse complement strand
TAACTCTCTTCACTTTCATTCAATCACTCACTCACACATTCTTTCGCTCTCATTCTATTTTCTCTTTTACTCACTCACTTATTTTTTTATCTCTCACTCATTTTTTATTTCTCTTTCTTTCTTTCTTTCTTTCTTTCTTTCTTTCTTTCTTTCTTTCTTTCTTTCTTTCTTTCTTTCACTCACTCAGTCACTAATTTAGTCTCTCTCTCTCTCTCTCTCTCTCTCTCTCTCTCTCTCTCTCTCTCTCTCTCTCTCTCTCTCTCTCTCTCTCTCTCTCTCTCTCTCTCTCTGTAATTGCCATGTGATCTTGTTTGCTACTTTGATCTTGACCTGTTCTTCACGTTTCTGATTCTTGTCTGTGATCAGTGTGATTAGCATGAATAGCATGATTAGAATGATTAGCATGTTTGTTGATCCGCCGACTCATTGTTTATTTATGATATTGATCTTGATACACGTTATGGACGGTTTTTCCCGTCGTGTTTATTAAAGCTGCCTGATCCTGCAGCTGCAGTTCTCCAGTGCTTCAGTTGATGTTTGGCCTGTTCAGGATTAGCAGCATTGTTATCTGCATCTATATATCTTTAACATATACATAATGGATATGTGAGCCAGAGGGCCAAACCACTCTTCCTTTATGTGATACGCATCAAGAGATCAGAATCAGGAAACCAGAGACCACCGAGGATGTGGTTTGGGTTTTTCATTACTGATATCATATTAAATCTCATGTTTCTGTAATCATAGAAAGGGACACATCAGAAATAAATCAAAGCCCACTTCATTATCCAGGGTTTTGGTGGATATTCCATTCCACAAATCTCAATGAGACAAAAGAAAGAAAACATCACCAGATCACCATCAGATGAGTTCACAATTATGAGGATGTTGATGATGATGACAATGATGATGGTGTGTAAATACCCAGGAAACATTTTCCACCCAGACTCACCGTCTAACGCTGAAACCCATTCTGTTAAATATGTTGAAACTGATGAAATTTTACCATTTACCAAAAGTCTATAAAAGTGTCACTGACAGCTGAAGCTTTAGTAACTAATTAGGTTCATTGGCAACAGGTCAGTAAGATGATCAGATATAAAATGAGTACCTTATAAAGTCTGTCTGAAGTTAAGATGGGCAGATATTCACCAATCTCCACAAAACTGCATCTACAAATTATGGAACAATTTCATAATAATGTTCCTCGATGTCAAATTGTAAAGAATATCTCATCATTTACAGTGCATAAGATCATCAAAAGATTTCCAGAATCTCAAAAAATCTGTGTGCATGGGACAAGGACAAAAATCAATATTGTATTGCATTGTTTGCAATGTCTTCCGCAAATGCAGGTTAAAACCCTATCATGTGAAGAAGAAGCTATATGTGAACATGATCCAGAAATGCTGCTACCTTCTCTGCAACAAAGCTCATTTAAAATCTACTGAGGCAAAGTGGAAAACTGTTCTGTGGTCAGATGAATTAAAATTGTAAATTATTTTTGGATGCTTTATCCTCTGGACTAAAGAGGATAGGGACCATCCGGCTTGTTCTCAGCACGTTCAAAAAGACACATCTCTGATGGTATGGAAGTGCATTAGCACCTGAAAAGGGCCGCTCTGGAAAGGCTTCGT
The DNA here is from genome assembly GCF_946808225.1 of Silurus aristotelis. Taxonomy (NCBI): domain Eukaryota; kingdom Metazoa; phylum Chordata; class Actinopteri; order Siluriformes; family Siluridae; genus Silurus; species Silurus aristotelis. The sequence continues at coordinate 1,883,983 of NC_139597.1, read as the reverse complement.
CAATGATAAAAAAAAAATCATATATAGGGTTTAGAGAAAAATATGATTCTATCCAGCTCCTGCAGCTGGTCTCCTGAGTTCTCAGAAGAATATCTGTAACTGGGATTGTATTGTAGTGTATCTCTCAAATATTTGGAAAAAATATCAAGTCACTTAAAATGTTTAAAGGTTAGCTAGCACAGCTGGAGGAAATAAATCATCATTTCAAGTGGCAGACTAGAATGGCACAGCTGTGATTTGTGATTATTTTAGTTAAGTATTTCAGCAGAAAAGCTCAGAGCTGAATGTGGTGATGTGAAAGTAGCTGAAGTTTCTATCAGTCACATATCAGAGCTGGTGAGAAGATGGAGTTTGTGTTGATTTCAGCTCTGACAGAACACTACAAATAAAAATCAATGAAAGCAATCAGACGCTGGAGATCGGATTTAAAGTATCAGGCAGTATTGCAGCGTTTGTGTGTGAAAGTAGAAAAAAGTAGATGTGTAGATATGGAGTGAGGGGGCGTGGCCTATCGGACCAAACCAAACTGAGTGACAGAACACTTCTACGCCTGTTACATGGTCACATTGAGTGTTTTATCACACACACACACACACACACACACACACACACACACACACACACACACACACACACACACTGCTGTGGAGTCCTGGATTGTGATTGGTCAGAAACAGGTGTTGATTAGTTTTTTTTTAGAACAGCAGCACTGCAGCTGTGATTCACAGCTGCATAATAATTTTATTGTTTATTATTTTTACTTAAGTTTGTGTGTATGTGTGTGTTGTTGGAGTTGTTTCTGTGTATTTATGTATTAAACAAATAAAAGTGTATTGATGGATTTAATCCCGTCAAATCCCCGGATTTAGTCCCGTTTACACTGAAATTCCACTTCTGTTCATATAAACTGGATTAAATATAAACTGGATTTCTTATGAAATGGGTTGAATGTATGCTGGATTTAATATGAGCTTGTTTAAATGTGAATTTGATTCATTTAACATGATTTCAAATCAATTGTTTTTAATATAAATTTGATTTCATTGAAACTTGGTTTAATTTAAACTGGATCTTTCTTTGTTTTGCTTTTTATTTTTTTCTTGTTTCGTCTTGACAGAAGGTTCCACATTCACACTGTTCTACTTTCTTTTTCTTCTTCACTGTTTCTCCTCAGGGCTTCGAATAAAACTCCATTTAAATAGCACATGAGCTGCTACAGCTGTGTGTGTGTGTGTGTGTGTGTGTGTGTGTGTGTGTGTGTGTGTGTGTGTGTGTGTGTGTGTGTGTGTGTGCACTGAATATAAATGTGCTTCTTTTCTCTTAATCTCAGCAAAACACACACACACACACACACACACACACACACACACACACACACGCACAAACACACACACTTCCTCTCTCTCTTTCTCAAAACAAAATCTATAACCCATTTAAATGAATAAATGACCTAATGCTATGCTCAAGACCTCAGGTTGCTGTTTTCAGGTAAAACACTAATTAAAGTCATGAACTTGATTGTAGTGATAAGTTGATTTAAAAGAGGCAGATGTAAAGGACAGGGGCTTATGGAGACGGATGATCTCCTGTGGCGACCCCTGATGGAAAAAGCTGAAAGAAGAAGAAGAAGATTGTAAGCAAAGAGTAAGGGAGACGGTCTGAAAACTTATGGACTGAGGAGAAATGGGCAGACTAAACCAGGTCTGAAATATACAGTCCCTAATCACAAGGCACTGTCTGATATTACAGTCCGTATCCCAAAACAAGTAACAGAGCAATGCAGGCAGACACAATAATTAGAGCCAGAAAAACAGCCCCGGATCCGAGAGCAGGCAGACTGAGCAATTCAGGGAGAACCAAAATCATTAACCAAATACTGGTAAACAATAGCAGAACAATAATGAGCAGAGCAAAAACACATCCAAAAACCAGTCCAAAGTCCAAACCGGTGATCAGGGTGGCCAGGCAGAACAGGGATCCGAAACAGGGTTATAGACCAGGAAATGGCAAGAATAACCTCAGCTACATGAGGAGCCGATAAGATAATCGGGCCCCAAATTAATTAATACATGGCGGCGCAGGAACAAACGAGAAGATGTCTGCCGAACCGGAAGTGCACGTCACAAACCCAGATGAGCACACCAGGCTTTCTGGCCGACGTGATGAGACGGAGCTACGCCCTCTTCGGAGACCACAACATGAGTGAAACCCAGGGGCCGGGTGAACACTTTGGCAAAGCCCACGGGCGGAGCCACATCGTCTGCAAAGTCCGGGGGCGGAGCAACGTAATCAACAAGGCTCGGCAGCAGTGACCTGGACAAGGAAGCTGAGCGGCGCCCTCTGTGGATCTCTGAGTCGGAGCAACGCTCTCAGCTGGGCTCGGGAGCGGGGTGACATCCTCAGCATGGCAGGCAAGCTGTGAAAATTTTTTGGCAATGCGCAGGACCAATAGGCGTTCCCGGCAGGGGAGCGTGCTTGGCAAAGCAGACAGGATGATTAAGGAGTGTTGCTGCTCAGCAGTCTTGGGTCTGCTTTGTTTTAGATTTCATATCATGATGCACCCAAATTTTCTAATTGTTCAGACTGGGTTTAAAGGTTTAGACTGCAGGCAAGCCAGTTCAGCACATGTTTTCTTCTACTTTGAAGCCATGCTGTTGTAATGGATGCAGTATATGGTTTAACATTGTCTTGCTGAAATATGCAAGGCCTTTATTGTAGAAAAACATCCTCTGAATGGAAGCATGTGCTGCTCTAAATTCTGTATATACCTTTCATAATTGATGGAGCCTATACCATCAGAGATGCAGGCTTTTGGACTAAGTATTGATGAAAAGCTGGATGGTCCCTCTCCTCTTTAGTCCAGAGGACTCAGCAGCCATGGTTTCTAAAAAGAATTGAGAATTTTAATTAATCTGGTCACTAAACAGTTTCCCACTTTGCCTCAGTACATTTGAACTAAGCCTCAGCTCAAATGTACACCAGCTCATAGAATATGGTGCCATTTCTGGATCATGTTCACATATGGCTTATTCTTTGCATGATAGAGATTTTACCAGCATTTGTGAATGGGATGGTGAACTGTGTTCACAGAATGGGGTGTTAATAAGCCCAAAATTTCAGTATCCCAGAAGATTCAGTTACACCTGAAGGCCTTAAGATCACTTGCACACAAAGATTTCTTCAGATTCACTGAATCTTTTGAAGATAAAATATACTGCGACCATAATTCTTTATTTCTTCCTTAAAATGGTACATTTCCTCAGTTTCAATACTTGATATGTTTTATATGTTCTATCGTGAATAAAATACGAGGCTATGAGATTTGCAAATCATTGCATTCTATTTTTATTGCATTCTATTTTTTATTTTATTTCTATCTTTCCCAAACTTTTTGCAATTGGAGTTGAATTTATAAAACAAAACAAAAACTAAGATAAAAAAAAATATTAATTAAATAAATAAAAATTAATAATAAATCCTGTTTTATTAAAAATTTACACAATTTAGACACATTTATGGTGTGTATATATATATATATATATACAGTACAGACCAAAAGTTTGGACACACCTTCTCATTCAAAGAGTTTTCTTTATTTTCATGACTATGAAAATTGTAGAGTCACACTGAAGGCATCAAGGGCTATTTGACCAAGAAGGAGAGTGATGGGGTGCTGCACCAGATGACCTGGCCTCCACAGTCACCGGACCTGAACCCAATCGAGATGGTTTAGGGGTGAGCTGGACCGCAGAGTGAAGGCAAAAGGGCCAACAAGTGCCAAGCATCTCTCAGGGAACTCCTTCAAGACTGTTGGAAGACCATTTCAGGTGACTACCTCTTGAAGCTCATCAAGAGAATGCCAAGAGTGTGCAAAGCAGTAATCAAAGCAAAAGGTGGCTACTTTGAAGAACCTACAATATGACATTTTTCAGTTGTTTCACACTTTTTTGTTATGTATATAATTCCATATATAATTCCACATGTGTTAATTCATAGTTTTGATGCCTTCAGTGTGAATCTACAATTTGCATAGTCATGAAAATAAAGAAAACTCTTTGAATGAGAAGGTGTGTCCAAACTTTTGGTCTGTACTGTATATATATATATATATATATATATATATATATATATATATATATATATATATATATATATATATATATATATATATATATATGCTGTACAAATATTGAAAAAAAGTTGATAGTGAAGTAAATAGGTCTCTAATGCCCTCTAGTGGCTGGCTGCAATACTACATTTAATTCTATAACGGTTCCTAAACTTTTTTCTCTGATCGGAAAATAAACACGGTAAAGCTTTAGTGTTTATTCACTTTTTCTGAGGGTCAGCTCATCACAGTCAACACATTATGGACACCATGAAAAAATGAAAATAAATAAAAAATAAATTTTATTAATAATGAGTTTTCTGTCCATGAATTAGTGTATTTACCAAATATCATTACACACAGTCCATAAACTTAGAAGACATTTTTCAGGTGAAATATTCGTAACAATGAAACAATTTGTAACTAATTCAGTGTGCATCTCCTGCCGGTATGCACACAACTAGCTAAAGAGGTTCCCTTTCAGGAACTCGAGCTGCGTCGAAACGCTATGGAAACGCCCCTGCGTGACCACGCTCTGAACCACGTGTGAAATCTAGCCAATAGGCAAGCTGTGACGTCATAGACAGGCTTATATGCAGGCAGAATTCCGTCTGCGTGTTTCCTGCTTGCCCCGATTCATTTCGGGGGGGGGTGACACGCAGCCGATGTGTTGTTTGCTTAGCTTAGGAGCGTGCTTAGTCGGCTCTCGAGGGTATCGGTTGTTAGCATTTTAGCCATGCGGCTATGCGCTCCCGGCTGCTAGCCGAGCTCCCGTTCCCCGGGGAGAGCGCTCGTTTGGAATCGGTTCTTTTCCCGGTGTGTGTGACGCAGCGCTCCGTATTTCTTCCTCCGAGGTGGATGAAATTTCGGGAAATTAGGGGAAGCATGCCTGGCGGCTGCTTCTTCTCCCGGTGCGGGCGGCGCGGCATTGCATGTCTCTCTCTCCAAGGAGGATGAGATGATGGATGCTGGCGAGCCTGCGGACTCCTCACAGCCTGTGCTGTATGTGGGGCTCCTTGAGGTCGTGGCACGGGCCGGATTTAGCTTGGATTTGCCGGTCGTGTGGCAGAAGCAGCGCGCACCCAGTGAGCTGGTTGTGCATTTCCTGCGCCCTGTGTCACAGCCTCAGCGCCTTCCCTGATCTGCGCACCGAGGTGTCTGGGTCCTGGGAGGCCCGTGTGCGTGCGTGCTTTTCCGATGTTCTTTCGCTGTGGGCGAATGTTATTGGAGCGAAGTGGCGTGGCTACGGGACGATGCCGCTTGTGGTAGAGACGCTAGCTAGCTATCTCTCCCCGAATGTTGCGTCTGTGACGGCTATCGGTTTGTCTACGTAGAGCCGCTTGGCTCTGGTGGGTAGGGCTACGCGGCAGGTCAGACTTCGGGTTGCTTCCACACGATGGGTATGTTGCAGGCATACCGGGCTGGCCTGCTATGGGGGATGATGCGAGCTTCCTTCTGAGCGCCATGGTGTCCCCTCCTGGCCTGACCTGGTAACGCTGTAGGTGAGGGCGATTGCTGACGGGTTCAGGAGACTGCGGTGGCGTTTCAGTGGTGGTTCCTCGCTGCTCCGATGGGGCTGCTCGGCAGCAGCCTCGCCCTGGTACGTCCAGGCACAGCGAAGTAGCCCGGTGAGAGTGTTGCCACCCGATTCCCGCGGGGAGGTCCTAGGGGCCCATGGCGACACTCTGAGCCCGAGGAGGGGCTGGACGGCCTGATGGTCGTCCCCGCCTCTAGTGAACGGGCTGTGGTGTGTAGGCCTGATGGCTTGCATCTTAGAGGGCGGTGGGTGCGCACCTCATGCTACGGCGCTCGTCCCTCCCTGGCACCACCGGGAGGCCGGTCTGTCGGCCCTGCCACAGGGTGTTCAGAACGCTGCCTCCCTTTTGCGGTTAACTCCCTTATTTCCGCCCGGAGGTTCGTTGCGGATGGGGGTCATCCGCTGCCTCTCAGGGGGCTTCAACGGCCGCAGTGCGCTGCTCCTGCCGTTCGGGTTCAGGAGGACTGTCTGCTAGCCCTGCCACGGGTCGTGTTCAGGGCGCAGCGTTCTCCAGCGGTTTGCTCCCCGTATTCCGCCCTTATGGTCGCTGCGGATGGGGGGGATCCGCCGCCTCTCAGGAGGTGTAGTCGGCTGCAGTGCACCGCTCCAGCCGCTCTGAGTGGGTCAGGGCCCGGCCCCGAGGGGTTGGTTCTCCCTGTGGAGACTTTCTGTCAGTCTGGAGGGCTGCCTGGAGTCTCTCAAGGGGTCCTGCGTACTATGGAGAAGGGCCATTCGGCTGCGTACATTCGGTTCGCGTCTTCTCCTTCCCGGTTCAACGGGATGTGTCTCGCCCTGGTGGGACCCGTGCAGGCTCTGGTCCTGGGACAGGTGGTGCGTGCTCTCCTGAGGAAACGGGCCATCGAGGTGGTTCCCTCCTCCTTGTTCAGAGAGTCAGGCTGCTACAGCCCGTGCTTCGTTGTTCCGAAGTAGGACGGTGGGTTGCATCCCATTCTGGATCTCCACTCCTTGAACCACTCGCTTTTGAGGCTCGGGTTCAGGTTTCTCGTTTAGAGAAGTCGTGTCTCAGGTCGAGTCCCGTCCTTCACCGCACACGGGAGGTTCCTGAGGTTGCTTTCGGGGCGAAGCTTACCAATATCGGTCCTTCCGTTCGGCCTAGCGCTCTCACCCCGTGCCTTCACAGAGTGCGTGAACGCGGCACTAACCCCGCTGCGGCTTTAGGGCATCCGCATTTTGTATTATATCGACGATTGGTTGATGTTGGTTTGTTAGAGCGCCAGGCGGTTCGGCATTGAAATGCTGTTCTCGCCTGCATGAGGGTATTGGGGTTCAGACTGAAACGCCGGGTAAAGTGTACTTTCCCCAGCGCGGAGAACCGCTTTCTCGGTGTGGTGTGAGACTCGGCCGGGTTACGGGCACGGTCTCCCGCCCGGTTTGTAGTCATCCTCACTTCTCCGCATGTGGCCCCTCCAGTGGTGGCTCCGGGGCAGGAGGGTTCTCCCCCTGAGGAAGTCTGTATCGTACCATCAAGGTCTCACGGTGTGCCCTTTGAGCCTTGGCTGCATGGTAGGACCCTACGTTCTGTCCCGAGGCCCCGTTTTAGAGACTCCTTGTCGTCGCGTAATGCTAACGACGGACGCTTCCCTCACAGGGTGGGGGGGGGGTTGTCATGAGTGGCCACTCCGCCCGGTGTCTGTGGAGCGGCCCACGTCTCTTGTGGCACGTAGGTTGCCAGGAGATGCTGGCAGTGTTGTTGGGGTTACAACACTTCCTCCCAGTCCTTAGAGATCACTATGTGTTGGTCCGCGCGGACGATACTGCGGTGGTCTCGTACATCTACCACCAGGGGGGCCTCCGGTCTCGCCCCTGCAATCAGCTGGCGCAGGGGGTCCTCTTGTGGTCCCGGGACGAACTCCTCTCATTTAGAGCCGTTTACGACCTGGGACGGTTGGATGTCTGAGCAGACGCCCTGTCGAGACAGTGGCTGCCATGGGACGGTCTTGGCAAGGTTACGCCTGTACGCCTTTCCACCCAGTCGCGCTGCTCTCGGGAGTTCTGGTATGAGTTCGCCGGGAGGAAGTCTTCTCCTCCTGGTGGCACCTCAAGGGCGGGCGGAACCCTGGTTCACCCCCGCCCGGGGTTGTGGAGGCTGTGGCTCCTAAGGGGGCACAGTTCATGGCGGCTGTTCTCTCTACCGAGGTAGTAGAGGCCCTTCTCCACTCCAGTGCTCCCTCCACGAGGAGGTCGTACGCCGCACGATGGCGACTGTTCGCGTCACGGTGTGAGCACCATGACTTGGACCCAGTTAACTGCCCGGTCGGTTCAGTTCTGGTGTTTTTGCAGGTACAGTTTGCCGCAGGGTTAACCCCTTCGACCCTGAGGGTTTCCGTGTTCACTGGGTAGGTCCCATTGGTGACACGTTTCCTCCGCGGCGCCCGGAGGCTGTGGCCCGGGACGCGACTCAGGGTGCCTGTCTGGGTCTTGGCAGTTGCCTCGTCCCACCTGGAGTTGCCCCCTGGCGTGGCCAGGGTGTTCCTTACACGCTGGGTGCTCCCACATGATGTGTCGTCTTACAGGCATTCTGCCCTCATCTGTTTATAGCCCCCGACCAGGGGTTACGAGACCCGGCTGTGTCCAGTGCGAGCACTGGGTGCTTATCTCCACAGGACGAGTCCTTGGCGGTGGTGGGTGCAGTTGTTTGGCTGCGAGTCCTGGTCCCCGCTCCGATCGCAGTCAGGGCTCGCTCCGCCGGAGTGTGGCGGCCTCTGCGGCCAGGTCCACTGGAGTGTCACTCCGGGACTGTGACGCTGGTGTCTGGTTTTATGGCCTTGACCTTAGAGCCACCCCGGGCTCCTCTGTTCTGCGTGCGGGTGCCGAGGCCCTCACTCTTTCGGCAGGGTCTGGTCAGTGTGGCGTGATTGGACACTCGTTTCCATAGCGTTTCGACGCAGCTCGAGTTCCTGAAGGTGAACGTCTCTAGGTTACGACCGTAACCATAGTTCCCCGAGGGAACGAGATGCTGCGTCTCCGTGCCACACTCCCTGCATCCCTGCGGCGCTAACCTTCTCTCTTTGCAGAAGCTAATGTCGCTACCACCGCACAGCCATCTTGTAGCTTCCTGGTTTACGCGACGTCGCCTGTCTATGACGTCACGGCTTGCCTATTGGCTAGATTTCACACGTGGTTCAGAGCGTGGTCACGCAGGGGCGTTCCCATAGCGTTTTGACGCAGCGTCTCGTTCCCTCGGGGAACTATGGTTACGGTCGTAACCTAGAGACGTTATTAAGTATCACTACACACTGTTCACCTGTAGATGTCGCTGTTGCAGAATTATTACACAACTTCAATATACAGTGGAACCTCGGAGCTCGCGAGGGTTAGGGACCAAGACCGGTCGCAAATTCCGAATTTTCGCGACCTTTTGATACGCCCCTTTCAACCCAGTAAAAACCCAAAGAACACAATACAAAATCGATTTAAATGAGTAAATAACACTATTTCACTCCATAACACTTAATTATTAGACAATTTTAATGAGATAAACCTTGATTAGAAATGTTAAAACTAGCGTTTTGAGCAGCTCGCGGTTGCTTACGAGCCGATCTGAATGAGAGTCGGCGGTCGGAATGAAAGTCGCGAGCATGCGAGGTCGCGAGCGCTGAGGCCGCGAGCTCCGAGGTTCCACTGTAATTTCAAAGTGAATAATCCTAATTCTACACATGTTAAATAAACACAATACCTTTCCATAAAGTAAAAACCCAAGATATTCAGAAAGAAAGATCTTTCTGTGACAGCTTCAAACTCTACACATTATTAAGAGTATTATTATTATTTCTATAAATTTCACAAGTTCATTTGTCCCTTTTACTTACTATTATAAATGCTTTTATTTAGAATTTTCTGATGGTAAATAAAAAGGGGTCATAGATGAGGATACAAGGTGATTTAAAGTTCCAACACACACCCGAAAGATTTCTTCCAAGTCCATTACTCATTCCAAACAGATAACTATCACTATATCAAACACACTGAGGTAACCAGCAGCGCTGTCTGGTTTATGAGCGAAATGGTCCTTTCAAACTTATCTAAATTTATTTACATTTATGGCATTTGGCAGATGTCCTTACCCTAAGCGACTTGCAGTTATCTCAGTTACATAGCTGAGTAATTGAGTGTTAAGGGCCTTTCCAGCAGTGGCAGATTGGTGAGTAGCTCTTCCAGTTATCAACCCAGGAGAATAGAAGCCATCACATGCTTCATCCAAGAGATATAAAACCAGCTCACCACATCATTTTAGCTGCTGTTCAGGCTACAATTCTCAGACCAGCACAAGGCACATCAGAAGAAACTGGAATTGATACTGTAGGACACTATGCCAACCAGTTGACAGTCTCTGGACTCCCAGTTACACATTATCATGGTTCAAAAATGCACTATTGAAATTTAGACTTTGAATCCCATCTGTCCTGTAGACACATCAAAGTGAGTTTTAATACTGTATGTGATCGAGACGAACTCGTGCATGAAAACACGGCTTCAGATGACTTTGCTGTGGTTCCAAGTCGCCGTCAAGTCAATGGAGAAGCTTTAATCCTGTTCATTAGTGGTGTGTTAACAGACGTTACACACGTTTATTCAGATCAAATGGACGATTAATTTACAGAAGTGACTTCTCAGCTTCTATATTAAATATTTTATCACACACTGTGCTGTACAAACTAAGCAATGTGTCTGAGAGAATCTGAAATTAAAATGAACAGAGAATCTTTTCTGCTGTCTTTTTAAATATCAGACTCAATTCCTAAGATCAGTGGCTCAAGGGCTGATCCACCAGCGAGCTCATTAAAGGCTAGCACGGACGTCTTGTACGCATCACGAGCTCAAAAACGAGAATATGCCAGAATTTACCTCCAAAGTGAGACCATGTCTCTTTAGTATTGCACAACACTTCACTAATGATCACTGTTTTATTATTAAAGAGTCTATTTATAGTTAATTGTGCAAAATTGGCACTTCAAACTTTAATAAACATGTAAGAAATAGGGAAGAGAGCAAAGTGCAGGCAGTCAATGGTTTTATGTAACGCGAGCAAACACGACGGAGACATAATTCAAAAGCACTGAGAGTAAACAGTCAAGGCGTTTAGCAGAACAGGGTTTCTGCGCTGTCTAAAAAAGTCTTAAATCTAAAAATCTCAATTTAAGGCTTTAAAAAGTCTTAAATTTGCTGTGCTTGTTCTTAAATAATTTTAAACAGGACATAATGTTTCGATGTCCATGTAACGCTGACTCTGCTGCTCATTAAAATGCTCTATTTAACACTTTAGAAAGTTTTTTTCCCCTGTGTTTCCATGGTGTTGTAGTTCTTTCTTTCGCTTGTCTAAATATAAGTATTTTGACCACAAATGAGACCAACATGCAACAGCCAATCAGCTTCCTGTTATTGCTGCAAATCTCTCTCGGATCGTACCACAGCTGTAATACAGATTTTATTTTTCAGATATTGGGAAGTGCAAGTTTAGTAAAACTTGGCTTGAAAAAATGTTTTATTTAAGGTCCGGTTAAGGCCAGTTAACAGCTAACAATGCATTTGTGTGTTTTTGATATTGTGATATAATTCTTAAATTATATTTTATATGGTCTCAAAAAGGTCTAAAAAAGTCATAAATTTGGCTTTCCAAAACCTGCAGAAATCCTAAACTGGACTAGACATGGACTAACAATCTAGGAACTCAGTCTAGGAACTCAAAATCTAGGCAGACAAACACTAAACAGAATTCTTGGTAGCAACTTATACATAATGACACACTTTACTTTACAGGAATTGTGCATTGTGAATTTAGTTTGGAGTGGAATCAGGAGTGTGATCTGTAATCTGATGAATATGAACGTGTGATGGATTGTGTTGTAGCCCCCCTGCTGTAAATTGCTACCTCCAGGAGCAGTACTTCAGCTGGGCTTGCCTCTAGGCCTGGGGTGGCTTGTATAAAATTCATGTCATAGAAGATGACTTAGTAGATAATAAGATGACACCCAGTACATTTTCTCAGGTCCATGTTTTTTAGCCCTCATAATCAATTAGATACTGCAGCTGGAAGAATGTAGGGGAGGATGCCTAATGTGGCGGAACCTGCACTGACTGGTTTGACATGGGAAACATGAAACATATTCCTAACAGAGGCAAAATGAATTGCCCCACAAATCTGTCAGGAATTCTGTGTTTTGATATACTCTAGGTTCTTGTAGTCACTGTAGATGACTAAATGAATAGAGACCCTCCTCCAACAACTGTTGTTATTCTGTTATACAGTTATACTGCTCCTCTCAGCTGAAGACACCTTTTTAGAAAATAAGCCCATTGAGTTGGAACTTGGACTCCGTCCTGATTACTGAGAAAGGACAGTCCTCAAACACAACAATCTCTTATTATGAAAAGTCAATAGAAATGGGTAAACATTAGGCAAAATTCATCATTCTTCACTGTGGTAGGTACTGGCTAGTGTGTTATGGAAAAGACCATGTCCTGGTCCTTAAGCACTTCCTCTTTCCTATAATTTAGCCTTAGCCTTTAGTTTCCCTTTATATAGAGCTTTCTAAGTTACATATGCTATTTACCTGCTAAACGTGGGTGGCATCACCTGGGTAATAAATCAGAATGTTGTTGCTGAAATGCTGCTAGCGCTGAAGATAGTCCACATGGCATTACAAAGTACTCAAAGTGACTAAACGCCCTCTTTGACAAGTCTTACAGAAGGATTAGTACAATAGTGTATGCACTGGACCAAAAGAGGGGAAAGTTATACCTAACAGTGTCTTGGCTAAGCCCCCAATAGTGAGTATATGGGGGATGGAAGCTCAGTGGTTAAGGTTACTGATCGGAAGGTCAGGGGTTCAAACCCCAGTATCACCAAGCTGCCACTCCTGAGACCTTGAGCAAGGGCCTTAACCCTCTGCACTCCAGGGGTGCTGTGTCATGGCTGACCCTGTGCTCTAACCCCTGCTTCTGAGCAAGCTGGGATATGTGGAGAATGAATGTCGCTGTGATGTTTATGTGACAAATAAAAGCTATTGTTTGCTATATGGCCAAAAATCACACTTCTTCACAAAAAAATCTACAGAATCTAACAAAACTTCTGTTTAGATTGGCACTTGTTTGCAGATTAGGCGTAAATTTGACTGCATCTAGTTTCAGCAAGCAAATCAGCTATACAGTCGTAGAAACAATGAGGAGGAATCTGCCATAGGCACCACCATCTGGTACCTTATTTCTGTCTTTGTCAGCGAGTATTGCTGTCAGATAGACATGGCCCCCAGGAAGTGAGCTCTGCAGAACCAGGAACCCTTTAAAGTGCTGAGACAGGTAAAAAATGTCTTGTGCTGTCTTTAAATTTCTCCATCCATGAAAATGAACCCCATATATTTATGTCCCATAACTAAGGGGTGGTCCTTTGTAGTCAGTTTTCACCAGTCACACCTGCTTCTCTGGTCTCTTATTGCATATACCCTTCTGCCTGTTCATGTTCATGAAAGTCTGAGTCTATTACAGAAATGAATACCTTGTGAACTGTCAATACTATGGTTCAGACCAGAAGTTGTGGGAATTTGTTTGACATATTGTTGATCCAGGCCCCATTCTGCACCTCTGGTGTTTATGGATTGTTACGGGGTTTATGGATATTGAGGCATCCATTTACAGCGGCATGTTTCCAGGGCTCTAACGTGGACCAGAAAGTGTTAATTAGCTTTCTCCACAAAAAAAGTTCCCTTCTTTAAAAAAACTCAAAATTTCTCTGCATATTATTTAGTGCTTAACTTTTTTCCATTGCTAATAATTTGACTAGGCCCACTCTGAATAATTTGTGTGACTGGTGGTGACCATTTGTGTTCCAATATGTTGAAATATATTTTAAAATATGGGAAAGCAATATATAGTTTAAACATTCCTTGTTGACTTTCATGCACTGTTGTGGTGAGTCTCTGCAAAGTTTTAAGTAAGTGTTCATTCATTCATTCATTCATTTTCTCCCGCTTATCCGTAATTCGGGTCGCGGGGGCAGCAGATAGACCACATAAAGTCAAGAATTGACTAACATCTGACACAAAGGGGGATTTTAAATAGACAAAGACAATGACACACATGATGACATCAGGGAAGGTCAAAGGAACTCACTGGAGACATCTGGTGGGGAAACTAGAGAAAGTCAAAAACTGACAAGAAAAGAGCCCTTCCAGTCATCCTAAAATCCTGAAACCAGGGCTGTAATAGCAGAAAACATTATTATAAAGAAATAAAGCTTAGTAGTTCTATGAAAAAATGGAGATATCGCAGTTTGTGCATGCACTTTTATACCTTTCCTTTTCTTTTATTTGCATGACTTGTTTTATTGTTTTTTCCTGCATATTCAATGATGATATTATAATTATAGTGCCAAGACATTTGCTCATGACCAAATACCCTGTGCACATGCACAGAAACAACCTGAACTCGGTTAAGTGATAAAAATGATACCAAAACACCCCAAGAATAAATACTGAAAAATATAAATATGATATGCCATGAAGGATAATGAAGAAATAGTTTTCTGTATATAAATGATGGTGTTTATAACTCCCTCATATTAAACTTTAGAGTGTCTGCAATGATAGGAGTCATTCACCACTAGGGTGCAGTGTGACACCTTAAATATTTTCACTGCTGAAAGCAGATCAGGCAGCTTCTACACAGTTGGAATTTCCATGTAAAATATTATTCATGATTCCAGCTGGATCAAGGGAAGGACTTTTGGTGTAATTTCACAAAGTTAGGAATACTCTGTATCTGTGTTCGTTCTCTAACTACAGATGCTCCTGTGTCTCAGACTAAATAAACTGAATGTAAATCTGTCTGCTTTCCCAATTTCAAAAGTTCTGTTTAGCTGTGATGAAGACCAGGCCAGTGTTCCACATCTAAAAGAATGTTGTAAATTATGCTTAAAATATTGTTTCTTCATGAGTGAGGAGGAAAGGAGATTTCTGCACTACTTTCATTTTTGTAACATTTGATTAACATGATCAATAAGAAGACATATAGACATATAACCTGAATCCAACCTGGAACTAAAAGGAAAAATGTGTTTAACTGGTTTATTATAAATAATAAATGTATATTAATGAGAAATAAAGAGAAAGAGAGATCAGTGAGGTGTAAATGAGATTTACATGAACATGACTGTGAATAGTTTCATTTCTCCCAGAATAGAACAGAAACTTCACCAGATGTTCAACTTCCTTCAGTCAAACTCACTGAAGCACAACACACACACTGAATCTGCAGCTAATCCCACTCTCTCATCACACTGATCATCACTATTAACTCCAATAAAAGAAACACACAACGTCCAAAACTCAGCTTTATTTCAGCAAAAACTACAGGAAGAGCAACAGGACAGTGAACAGAGTAAAGACAGAAATGCAGCGTTGTGTAGAATTGAAACTTTATTGTAGATGGATCAGAAGCAGCTCTATGTTAAACTCTAGCTTTGATCTATTCGCCTTCACACTGACTCTTTCTGAACGTGACTGGATGATCCACGTTGTTATGGGAGACCTTACAGATAAACTCCTCCCCCTTTTCCCAGAGGTCTTTGCTGAGGGTCAGGGTGCTGCTGAGGCTGTAACGGCCGTTCTTATTTTCTTTTGCGCTGTTCAGAACGCCGGTCTTCACCACTGAGCCGTCCACTGTCCAGCTCACCAGCGCCCCCTGTGGAGAGTAGCCAGACAGCAGGCAGAGCAGCGAGGACGATCCCTCAGACAGCTGCAGAGGGGACGGAGGGAGCAGAGACACGGTGGGAGCAGCTGGAGAGGAGAAACACAAACACGTTCAGAAAGGTTTTATACGTTTAGACAGTGAGAAAAGCTCTTAGAGGGGAATTAAGTTTTAACTGCACACCAGAATCCATTTTCTTTCTGATTTCATGTTTCATTCACTTCTATTCAGGAACTGCATCTAAAACTGGGTTCCAACACTGAAACTCTCACTGAGTGAATTCTGTAAACGCTCTGAACTCCAATAGAGACAAAACTGGAAACTCTGCAGCAGCACAAATGTGTTCCAGCAGTAGGAGAACATTTCCTAATTCCTCTTTACATCGTGGAGCCACTAGAACTTTGTTCAGCTTTATTCTGGTGTCGAATCTCATTAATGTCTTTGTGTTCAAATAAAATAATAATGAAATTAATGATGTGCTAGAAATCGAACAAAAATCTCATTACTGCATCGTTCATATATAATGTATAATTTATAGACCTGACAGCAGCTGAATGTTCATACACATTTATTATGGATCCTTTATGATACTGTTATAAATTACTCATCAATCCTTCATGTGATGTCAATTTCAACTCTCATCATTTTAATCTACAGTTTATCTGAAGTTTATTCATTAAAGTAACTGATAAAGAGAATCAACTTTTACTTACTTTTCACCATGAGTTTGGAGCCTCCACCAAAAGTCCACCACAGTCTTCTTCTTCTTCTTCTTCTTTCGGCTGCTCCTATTAGGGGTCACCACAGCGGATCATCTGTCTCCATACCCACCCTGTCCTCTACATCTGCCTCTTTTACACCAACTACCTGCATGTCTTCCCTCACCACATCCATAAACCTCCTCCTTGGTCTTCCTCTTTTCCTCCTACCTGGTGGCTCCATCCTCAGCATTCTTCTACCAATATAATTCATGTCCCTCCTCTGCACATGTCCAAACCATCTCTATCTCGCCTCCCTCACCTTGTCACCAAAACATCCTACATGCGCTGTCCCTCTAATAAACTCATTTCTAATCTTATCCATCCTCGTCACTCCCAACGAAAACCTCAACATCTTCAGCTCTGCTACCTCCAGCTCCACCTTCTGTCTTTTACTCAATGCCACTGTCTCTAATCCATACAACATCGCAGGTCTCACCACAGTCCTATAAACTTTCCCTTTCATTTTTGCAGATACCCTACTATCACAAATCACTCCTGTCACTCTTCTCCACCCACTCCACCCTGCCTGCACTCTTTTCTTCACTTCTCTAAAACACTCACCATTACTTTGCACTGTTGACCCCAGGTACCTGAATTCCTCCACCTTCTCCACCTCTTCTCCCTTCAACCGCGCAACTCCACTGCCCTCCCTCTCATTCACACACATGTATTCTGTCTTACTCCTACTGAGTTTCATTCCCCTTCTCTCCAGCGCATATCTCCACCTCTCCAGGCTTTTCTCAACCTGCTCCCTACTCTCACAACAAATCACAATATCATCAGCAAACATCATAGTCCAGGGAGACTCCTGTCTGACTTTGTCCGTCAACCTGTCCATCACCACTGCAAACAGGAAAGGGCTCAGGGCCGATCCTTGATGCAGTCCAACCTTCACCCTGAACCAGTCTGTCGTTCCTACTGCACACTTCACTGCCGTCACACTGTCCTCATACATGTCCTGCACCACCCTCACATACTTCTCTGACACACCTGACTTCCTCATACAATACCACAACTCCTCTCTTGGCACCCTGTCGTACGCTTTCTCTAAATCCACAAATACACAATGCAATTCCTTCTGTCCATCTTCTCCATACTTCTCCATCAACATTCTTAAAGCAAATAAGGCATCTGTGGTGCTCTTCCTCAGCATGAAACCATACTGTTGTTTACAGATAGTCACCTCTTCTCTCAGCCTGGCTTCCACTACTCTTTCCCATAACTTCATGGTGTGACTGATCAACTTAATTCCCCTGTAGTTACTGCAAGACTGCACATCTCCTTTATGCTTAAAGATTGGTACCAGCACACTTCTTCTCCATTCCTCAGGCATCTTCTCACCTTCCAAAATCCTGTTAAACAATCTGGTCAAAAACTCCACTGCCATCTCTCCTAAACATCTCCACGCTTCTACCAGTATGTCATCTGGTCCAACCGACTTTCCATTCTTCATCCTCTTAATCGCTGCTCTTACTTCCTCCTTACTAATCCTATCCACTTCCTTCTTCACCAACTCCACATCATCCAACCTTCTCTCTCTTAGATTTTCCTCATTCATCAGCTGCTCAAAATACTCCCTCCACCTGCTCAACACACTCTCCTCACTAGTCAACACATTTTCCTCTCCATCCTTTATTGCTCTAACTTGCAGTACATCCTTCCCAGCTCGGTCCCTCTGCCTGGCCAATCGGTACAAATCCTTTTCTCCTTCCTTAGTGTCCAACCTCTCATACAGCTCCTCATATGCCTTTTCCTTGGCTTTCGCCACATCCCTCTTAACCTGCTGCCGCATCTCCTTGTACTCCTGCCTACTTTTCTCATCACTCTGTCGATCCCACTTCTGTTTTGCCAACCCCTTTCTCCTTATGCTCTCCTGCACTTCCTCATTCCACCACCACGTCTCCTTGTCTTGCTTTTTATTTCCAGATGTTACACCAAGTACTTTTCTAGCTGACTTCCTCATCACTCCTGCAGTAGTTTCCCAATCATCCAACACCTCCTTAACACCACTGAGCCTCTGTCTGACCTCTTCCCTGAACCTCACACTACACTCTTCCTCCTTCAGTTTCCACCATCTTATTCTTGTTTCAGTCCTCACTCTCCTCCTCCTCTTCTTCGCCTCCAAAACCATCCTACAGACCACCATCCGATGCTGTCTAGCTACACTGTCCCCGGCCAACACCTTACAGTCTCCAATCTCCTTCAGGTTGCATCTCCTACACAGAAGATAATCCACCTGTGTGCACCTTCCTCCACTCTTACACGTCACCCTATGATCCTCCTTCTTCTTAAAATACGTGTTCACCACTGCCATTTCCATCCTTTTAGCAAAATCTACCACCATCTGCCCTTCCACATTCCTCTCCTTAAAACCATACCTACCCATCACCTCCTCATCACCTCTGTTCCCTTCACCTACATGCCCATTAAAGTCTGCCCCAATCACCAATCGTTCTTTCCTAGGTACACCATCTACCACATCATCTAATTCACTCCAGAATCTTTCCTTCTCTTCCATCTCACAGCCAACTTGTGGAGCATAGGAGTATCTCTCTCTCACGCATCTCATTAAAACCCAAGCAAGCTGTTCTCCGGCTTCTGCCTTTTGTTTCGCTCGCACCCTGACACCAAAGTTACAGCACAAACGCGGCCTTTTTATACTCTTTTCTTAGTGTCCGGGTAACACCTCGATTTCTTATTTGTCATTGGTAACCGCATCTTATTTTTTATTTAACAACAGGCACATTATCTGCCACCATTATCTCCAAAATGTAAGATGCTTTCTCAGTATAATGATTTAATGGTGGCAAAATCCTTTAATGATTTAAGGGAAACAAAATGTATAGTCTCTGGAAACGGAACCTACTTATAAGACTATCAATAGAACTATTGACCTTGAATAAGACTTTGCTCATGCGCACACGTTAAACACGTACTGTGGATACAATGAGTACACTTTCTTTGGTTATACTGAGTGGTACAAATATTAAAAAGTAATTAATAAGCAAAAAGAAATAATAAACAAAAAAGAAATAACATTGTGAATGTGAAATGTGATACAATAATTAATAAGAATAAAATAAAAAAATAAAAACAAGCAAAAAGAAATAACAGATAATACTAAAATGTGCTACAAACAAATACCATACATCCTTTCTGGACCAAAACTCATTAAAAATGTACTAAGACAAAGTGGAAAACTGTTCTGTGATCAAACAAATCAAAATATAAATTTCATTCGGAACCAGAGGTGCCGCATCCTCCGGACTAAAGAGGAGAGGAACAATGTGGCTTAATATCAGCACTCAGTTCAAATGCAGAGAGTTGCAGTAGTCCAGTCTTGAAATGACAAAAGAAGGAAAAAGCACCTGGGCAGCCTGTGTGGACAGAAATGGTTGAATCCTTTGGATGTTGTAGAGAAGAAATCGACAAGAACAAGCAACATTAGCAACATGTGATGAGAAGGACATTTTATTGTCCATAGTTATCCCAAGGTTGTGAGCAGTGGCTGAAGGGGAGAGCAGAGAGTCATGAAGAGTTATTCTAAGATCTTGACATGGAGATGAATCACCTGGGATGACCAGCAGTTCTGTTTTGCTGGGGTTGAGATTTAATTGATTGCACTTATCCATGAAGATATGTCTGTTAAGCATGCCAAGATCCAAATGGATGCTGTGGTATCTAAGGGAGGGAAAGAAAAGAGGAGTTGAGTATCATCAGCATAGCAGTGGTAAGAAAACCCAGGTGAGGATATGACTTTACCAATGGAGTGGCTATTGAGGGAGAGAAGGAGGGGACCAAGTCCCGAGCCTTGTGGGACACCAGTAGTGAGTCTGCACGGGGCAGCAACCTTTCAGGTAGGGAGCAAACCATTCCCATGCTGTTCTGCAGACACCGAGGCTCCTGAGCAGGGGCATAGATTACGCGGGGGACGCCGGGGGACATGTCCCCTGCACTTTTAATAAAAAGTTATTTCGTCCCCCCCACTTTTGAAATGATGGCTATGCCCCTGCTCCTGAGGGTACACAAGAGAGTCTTGTGGATAAGTGTGTCGCTGCTTTCAGTCGCTGCTGAAAGGTCAAGGAAGATAAGTACAGATGACAGCTTGACTGACCTAGCAGCATGCAGTTTCTCAGAAACAGCCAAAAGGGCCGTCTCTGTGGAATGTGCCGCTTTGAAGCCAGACTGGTTTGGATCATGGAGGTTGTTCTGTGAGAGATAGACAGAAAGTTGGTTTAAAAACCAGAGAAGTGATACCGTAGTCTGTAGTTGTTTATGTCTGATGGATCCAGAGCAGGTTTCTTCAAGATGGAATTGACCCTTGTTCGCTTATAGGTAGTTGGCATATAGCCAGATGTTAAGGACCCATTGATGATTGTGGAGATGAAGGGCAGGAGATCTTGTGAAATAGTCTGAAGCAGTACATCTGTCCCTGTTTCTGTCCCTACTTGTGTTTCTGACAGTATATCTGTCTCTTTCCCTACCTGTGAAATCAATAAGGTAGTCCAAATAAAAGTGCAGATTTGGTTAAACTAAGTAAAGAGAAAAATAAATATGTGAGAAACGATAACGGTACACTCAAGTCAAGTCATGTCAAGTTTATTTCTATAGCGCTTTTCACAACAGACATTGTCTCAAAGCAGCTTTACCGAAATCAACAGGCAAGGTAAATCGTGTGCATTTATATCTAATGAGCAAGCTTTAGTCAGACTGTGGCAAGGAAAAACTCCCTTAGATGTTATGAGGATACGTCATTACACACTGTATGTCACTACTATGAAAGGGACGTCAAAGACTGGAAACATTTACGTCAGAAGGATGAACTCAGTAACTTAGAATGGGAAGTAGGAGCTCAGTGGGTTAAACTCTGAGTTACTGATCAGAATGTCAGGGGTTCAGACCCCGGAATCTCAAGTCTACCAGTCTTGTGACCTCGTATATGCTTTAATCAATATCACTTATTATCATCAAATCTGCACGTTTATTTGGACTTGATTATTGTTTGCTCAATTTCTTTTTTGCTCGTGTTTTTTTTTTATGAAGTCCACATTATGAATAATAAAAACTGTTTCATGGAAAATAATAAAAATATGAATTTTTTGGGTGAATGTATTATGTATTTTTCAAATCAGATACCATTTGTTATCATCATGCACTTTAACCTTGTGGTTGTTTTTGAGGCTTTAAATTATGCTTTTACTTGTAAGTGGCCTACATTTAAATTCTCATTTTGCAGAGAACCAAAAGTGGTAGCAGAGGTGTAATTAATATTTACATGAACATGACTGTGAATAGTTTCATTTCTCCCAGAATAGAACAGAAACTTCACCAGATGTTCAACTTCCTTCAGTCAAACTCACTGAAGCACAACACACACACTGAATCTGCAGCTAATCCCACTCTCTCATCACACTGATCATCACTATTAACTCCAATAAAAGAAACACACAACGTCCAAAACTCAGCTTTATTTCAGCAAAAACTACAGGAAGAGCAACAGGACAGTGAACAGAGTAAAGACAGAAATGCAGCGTTGTGTAGAATTGAAACTCTATTGTAGATGATCAGAAGCAGCTCTATGTTAAACTCTAGCTTGGATCTATTCGCCTTCACACTGACTCTTTCTGAACGTGACTGGATGATCCACGTTGTTATGGTAGACCTTACAGATAAACTCCTCCCCCTTTTCCCAGAGGTCTTTGCTGAGGGTCAGGGTGCTGCTGAGGCTGTAACGGCCATTCTTCTCTTCTTCTGCGCTGTTCAGAACGCCGGTCTTCACCACTGAGCCGTCCACCGTCCAGCTCACCAGCGCCCCCTGTGGAGAGTAGCCAGACAGCAGGCAGAGCAGCGAGGACGATCCCTCAGACAGCTGCAGAGGGGACGGAGGGAGCAGAGACACGGTGGGAGCAGCTGGAGAGGAGAAACACAAACACGTTCAGAAAGGTTTTATACGTTTAGACAGTGAGAAAAGCTCTTAGAGGGGAATTAAGTTTTAACTGCACACCAGAATCCATTTTCTTTCTGATTTCATGTTTTATTCACTTCTATTCAGGAACTGCATCTAAAACTGGGTTCCAACACTAAAACTCTCACTGAGTGAATTCTGTAAACGCTCTGAACTCCAATAGAGACAAAACTGGAAACTCTGCAGCAGCACAAATGTGTTCCAGCAGTAGGAGAACATTTTCTAATTCCTCTTTACATCGTGGAGCCACTAGAACTTTGTTTAGCTTTATTCTGGTGTCGAATCTCAATAATGTCTTTGTGTTCAAATAAAATAATAATAAAATTAATGATGTGCAAGAAATCAAACAAAAATCTCATTACTGCATCGTTCATATATAATGTATCATTTATAGACCTGACAGCAGCTGAATGTTCATACACATTTATTATGGATCCTTTATGATACTGTTATAAATTACTCATCAATCCTTCATGTGATGTCAATTTCAACTCTCATCATTTTAATCTACAGTTTATCTGAAGTTTATTTATTAAAGTAACTGATAAAGAGAATCAACTTTTACTTACTTTTCACCATGAGTTTGGAGCCTCCACCAAAAGTCCTCCACAGTGATACATTCTAATGAAACCGTCGTACAAAAACCTCATCACACTGCAGTACACACACACACACACACACACACACACACACACACACACACACACACACACACACACACACACACACTTTGCATTAGCAGTCCATGCTTCAGTGCTCTGTGAGTGTTTATAGTCCTGTGACTTGAACACTTCATGACTGAGAGCTGCTGATCAGCAACTTCACCCACAGCAACCATGACTTTGATCAGCGTCTTCATCTGCACACTGGCCCTCTGGACAATCTATGTTTCTCTACAGGATCCAGAGGTCAGGTGACTGTGACTCAGACTCCTTCAGTGCAAACTGTTGTTCCAGGAAACACAGTCACCATCAACTGTAAAACCAGTAGCAGTGTGTATGGTGGTAGCTACCTGCACTGGTACCTGCAGAAACCTGGAGAAGCTCCTAAACTCCTGATCTATGATGCTACAAGCTTACAGTCAGGAATTCCAGCTCGTTTCAGTGGCAGTGGATCGAATACTGACTTCACTCTGACCATCAGTGGAGTCCAGACTGAAGATGCAGGAGATTACTACTGTCAGAGTGTTCATTATATCAGTAGTAACTGGGTGTTCACACAGTGTTAGAGCATCGTACAAAAACCTCGGTCAGTGAGAGTGTACAGAGAAGCACTGCTGCAGCTGGGAGAGACTGCAGGTGCTGAGGGGGAGGATGTGATACACACAATCACACACACTGTGGATGAGAGAAAACACACCACACTAACACAATAATACACACATCTGTAACACATCTGTAACAGGAGTCCACCTTTCACATCTGTAGATTTACAAACATTTCCTGCTCTTTCTGATTTACTGCACAATAATTATCTTCATCCAATTTTACAGACTTATGGAAATATTTATTATATTTATATTTTGTTGTAAATATAATTTACTCAACATTTCTTTATGATTTTTTAACATTATTATAAAGTTAATATTTTATTATAAAAACATTAATATTCATTAAATAGACACATTATAGAGCTGAGACTGATATTTAACTGAACATTTATTTATTTATTAACAAACCATTAGATCATCATTCATTCAGTTTAATTCTCACATCAGTATAAAACACAGAATTAATAAAAGTGTCAAAATACATTTCTAAATTCTCTTTTTTTTTTTTACTTACAGTTTACAGTTATTATTTTATAAAGATTAAGCTGAATTAAAGTGCAGATTTGGTAAAAGTAATTAAAATAAATAAAATATGACATACTGTATGTCACTCCTATGAAAGGGACGTCACAGACAGGAAACATTTACATCAGAAGGATGAACTCAGTAACTCAGAATGGGAAGTAGGAGCTCAGTGGGTAAAACTCAGAGTTACTGATCAGAAGGTCAGGGGTTCAGACCCCAGTATCTTCAAGCTGCCACTCTTGGGCCCTTAAACAAGGCCCTTAACCCTCTGTGTTCCAGGGCTGCTGTATCATGGCTGATCCTGCACTCGGACTTCAGCTTCCTCACATCACTGGGAAATGTGAAGAAAGAATTTCACTCTATTGTAATGTACATGTGACAAGTAAAAAAGTCCCCCAGTGACGTCTACAGTTTTCACATCTTTCTTTGCTGGTCTGAGTTACTGAATTCATCCTTCTGATGTAAATGGATCCTGTCTGTGACGTCCCTTTCATAGGAGTGACATACAGTATGTAATGTATTGTTATAACTACTCATATATATTTAATTATTTTTACATACTTTAACCAAATCTGCATTTGTATTTGGTCTACATCAGTGTTTGCTCATGTTCCTGTCTTTTATATGAGTTTTTTACATTGTGAATGAAGAGTCAAAGGGCATTTCCTCTACCTGTGGCTGATTTGCTGCTGTCTCTTAAAGAAGTTCGCGCTTTACAGATCTTTATAACAGTTATTGTGCTCATGTCTGAGTTTTTTAGGAGCCAAATTTCCGCCAAAGTGTCTACTCATGCAAATTCTTTCATCGTGTTCCAAAACACAACCAGATCATAAATGATGGGAAACTGAAATGATTCTGCTCAACTGAGTGATTTGTTCATCTTTGCGTTGACTTCACATTAGCAAGGGCTTCGGTTTGTAATGAAAAAACAATTAATACGCCTGAACAGTCCGAGACCAATCCGTCCAATACTGTCCAATCACTATACAAGACACATGAATCATATAAATGGTTCAGGAATCATTTCTAAATGACACATCATTCATCTGTACCTGTCACAGGAATGTCTTATCAAAAAGATATGTAGAGTAATAAAATAATAAAGAAATAGACCAAAGTATTTGGATCAGCATCACATCATGGTGTATTTTACTCAAACAGAGTGTTTTACAGAAACGACAACAATTCTAGTTACAGGTGTTAATATTTTACACTGTAACTGATACATTTCATTCTTGTCTTTCAAATAAATAACTCTGAATTTTACTCCTGATGTATTTGTGAGTGTATTCTCTTTTGTAGAGCAGGAGTTTTCACTCATAAGAGCTGTTTTGTGTTGTTTTTTTTATTTTGTGTACTTTTATATTCTCAGTGTGTACAGTTTGTTCTGGGCTGTAAATCATCATCAGACATACTTTTTCTTTTCTCTCTAAATAAAGGTCTTCAAGGAATGTCAAATTTGTATCATTTTAGAATTAGGACCACAGTGTCAATCATTTAAAGTCCACATTATGAATTCCAAATAGTTTTATGGACATCAATTGAATTACAAAGTTTGTAGAGGGGGAGGCAATTCTCTGTTGATCCACTAGGGGGCAAGAAAGAGCATCAAACTCAGAACTATAAACATCACCACGCTGAAACTGAACAATACAAATCCCCAGAATGGGACCCTGGAAACTAAAAATAATAATTAATACAAATGACTGACTGGACATTTTTTTGGAAGCTACATATGTTATGTTCGTGTAAAAAAAACTACAAATGTGTTTTTTTTGTGCATTGATTATTATAAATAACTGTGACACTGCCTCCTCTGACATTTAGACGTGTCTGGTGTATATAATTATACCCAGGAGGACTAGTGGCATTTAATAGATGATTTTCTTATTGTTTCTGTTAAATACAGTACATTAAACTCTGAGCTTTACTCATGAGATCTAATATTTAACAGTTTTCTCTTTAGATCAGAAGTGCTGACTGTGCACTCCATCTGCTGATTTTATTTTTCAGATTCACTCATGTTTTTTTCAAATAAAGTACCATTTGTTATCATCATACTCTTTAACCTTGTGGTTGTTTTTGAGGCTTTAGATTATTATTTTACTTGTAAGTGGCCTACATTTAAATTCTCAATTTGCAGAGAACCAAAAGTGGTAACAGAGGTGTAATTAATATTTACATGAATGTGACTGTGAATAGTTTCATTTCTCCCAGAATAGAACAGAAACTTCACCAGATGTTCAACTTCCTTCAGTCAAACTCACTGAAGCACAACACACACACTGAATCTGCAGCTAATCCCACTCTCTCATCACACTGATCATCACTATTAACTCCAATAAAAGAAACACACAACGTCCAAAACTCAGCTTTATTTCAGCAAAAACTACAGGAAGAGCAACAGGACAGTGAACAGAGTAAAGACAGAAATGCAGCGTTGTGTAGAATTGAAACTCTATTGTAGATGGATCAGAAGCAGCTCTATGTTAAACTCTAGCTTGGATCTATTCGCCTTCACACTGACTCTTTCTGAACGTGACTGGATGATCCACGTTGTTATGGGAGACCTTACAGATAAACTCCTCCCCCTTTTCCCAGAGGTCTTTGCTGAGGGTCAGGGTGCTGCTGAGGCTGTAACGGCCGTTCTTCTCTTCTTCTGCGCTGTTCAGAACGCCGGTCTTCACCACTGAGCCGTCCACTGTCCAGCTCACCAGCGCCCC
Source organism: Silurus aristotelis (assembly GCF_946808225.1). NCBI lineage: Eukaryota > Metazoa > Chordata > Actinopteri > Siluriformes > Siluridae > Silurus > Silurus aristotelis. The sequence continues at coordinate 1,857,392 of NC_139597.1, read as the reverse complement.
CTGTGGAGAGTAGCCAGACAGCAGGCAGAGCAGCGAGGACGATCCTTCAGACAGCTGCAGAGGGGACGGAGGGAGCAGAGACACGGACGGCTTCACCACGAGACCCGCTGGAGAGGAGAAACACACACACATCATACACACATCAGAACTATTTGTGGAACTTTGTGGAACTGACTGATCTTACAGAGTCATTAAGTCTAATAAAGTCTGACTTCATGACTGATTTTCATTGAGGACTTTATTATCTGACATCAGTTTCAGTGCAGAGGCAAAACAAACATGTTCCACACCATCATTTATCTGGGAAACATCATTTTTCACAACAAGTCTTATTACTTTATAGTTCAAACCTTCAGCATGAGGAACTGCAGCAAATACAAATGGAGCAGATTCCAGAAAGATTCATTGTGTAACACAAACACACACAGCAGCTTTCATCTGGATTTAACATCAGCACAAAGGAACTCTATTTATGACATGTTTATTATAGAGTTATTGCATGTGGAATTTATAGCAAGTGTGGAATTCTTACATATTTAACATCATCATTGTAGATTTGTTGAATGTTCAGGAACATTTCTATGGGATCAGTTCTGATACTGAAATGTTTTCCTCATCACAGCATAATAATACACAATAAATATCAATCACACAATTATAAATATAAATCATTCCTTCAGGTGAAGTTTATTTATTCATGTAATTAATAATAAAATAAATGTCTTTTATATTAAAAAGAAGAAAACACACTTACTGTTCACCATGAGTTTGGAGCCTCCACCAAAAGTGTACCACAGTGATACATTCTAATGAAACCGTCGTACAAAAACCTCCATCACACTGCAGTACACACACACACACACACACACACACACACACACACACACACACACACACACACACACACACACACACACTTTGCATTAGCAGTCCATGCTTCAGTGCTCTGTGAGTGTTTATAGTCCTGTGACTTGAACACTTCATGACTGAGAGCTGCTGCTCAGCAACTTCACCCACAGCAACCATGACTTTGATCAGCGTCTTCATCTGCACACTGGCCCTCTGGACTCAAGGTGAGAGTTTAACATCAACTCACAGCCTCACACACTTCATTTCATACTAATTCTACACCACTTTACAGCATACAAACACAATCTATGTTTCTCTACAGGATCCAGAGGTCAGGTGACTGTGACTCAGACTCCTTCAGTGCAAACTGTTGTTCCAGGAAACACAGTCACCATCAACTGTAAAACCAGTAGCAGTGTGTATGGTGGTAGCTACCTGCACTGGTACCTGCAGAAACCTGGAGAAGCTCCTAAACTCCTGATCTACTGGGCTAGAAGCTTACAGTCAGGAATTCCAGCTCGTTTCAGTGGCAGTGGATCGAATACTGACTTCACTCTGACCATCAGTGGAGTCCAGACTGAAGATGCAGGAGATTACTACTGTCAGAGTTACCATAGTGGTGATGTGTTCACACAGTGTTAGAGCATCGTACAAAAACCTCGGTCAGTGAGAGTGTACAGAGAAGCACTGCTGCAGCTGGGAGAGACTGCAGGTGCTGAGGGGGAGGATGTGATACACACAATCACACACACTGTGGATGAGAGAAAACACACCACACTAACACAATAATACACACATCTGTAACACATCTGTAACAGGAGTCCATCTTTCACATCTGTAGATTTACAAACATTTCCTGATCTTTCTGATTTACTGCACAATAATTATCTTCATCCCATTTTACAGACTTATGGAAATATTTATTATATTTATATTTTGTTGAGTTTTTAGGGATTATTATCTACTTTATTATGTACTGGGATTATTATCTATTATTAAACACTATTGTAAAGTTAATATTTTACAACCTAAATTCCAAAAAGATTGGCCACTGTGTAAAATATAAATACAAACAGAATGCAATAATTTTTAAATCTTACAAATCTATATTTCATTCACAATAGAAAACATATCATGTTTAAACTGACTACATGTAGAATTTTAAGGTAAATAAAGGTCATTTTGAATTTGATGTCAGTGATGAAAATTGAAAAAGTTGTGACAGAGCAACAAAATGCAGCAAATTAAATGGTTCTGATGAGGAAGAGCTGGAAGAACATTTTGCATTTAATGAACTTAATTGACAGGAAGATGATTGGGTATAAATTGTGTATCTTATAGAGGCAGAGTCTCTCAGAAGTAAAGATGGGCAGAGTTTCACCAATCTGTTAAAAATTGTGTCTACACATTGTGGAACAATTTCAGAATAATGTTCCTCAACATAAAATTGCAAAGATTTTAAATATGTCATAATTTACAGTACATAATATCATCTAACGTTTCCAAAAATATGGAGAAATCTCTGTGTACAAGGGACAAGAACAAACATCAATACTGTATGCTAGTGATCTTCTGGTCCTCAGGTGTCACTTTATTTAAAATAGTTATAATTCTGTAATGGTAATCACTGAACAAAGTTAGATGTTCCATAAAAGTGTTCAAAGTTACAGCACAAACACGGCCTTTTATACTCTTTTCTTAGTGTCTGGGTAACACCTTGCTTTCTTATTTGTCATTGGTTACCACATTAAATTTTTTATTTAACAACAGGCACATTATCTGTCACCATTATCTCCAACATTTACGATGCTTCTCTCAGTATGATGATTTAATGGTGGCAAAATCCTTTAATGATTTTTTTTTTTTATATTCAGCATATTCAGCACATGGAAGTCCTTCCACCTGCACTGTCCAGAAACAAAACATATAGTCTCTGGAAACGGAACCTACTTATAAGACTATCAATGGAACTACTGACCTTGAATGAGACTTATGCTTTCACTCATGCACACACATTAAACACGTACTGTGGATACACTGAGTACACTTTCTTTGGTTATACTGAGTGGTACAAATATTAAAAAGAAATTAATAAACAAAAAGAAATAATATACAAAAATGAAATAACATTGTGAATGTGAAATGAGCTACAAACAAACACCATACATGCTTTCTGGACCAAAACTCATTAAAAATGTACTAAGACAAAGTGGAAAGATTTCATTTGGAACCAGATGTGCTGCATCCTCTGGACTAAAGAGGAGAGGAACAATGTGGCTTGATATCAGCACTCAGTTCGAATGCCACATTTCTGATGGATGGGAGATCATTAGTGCCTGTGGAATGAGCAGCTTGTACATTTGGAAAGTGCTGAATGCTTTAAACAGGTTTTAGAGCAAAAAATGTTTTCACCCAAAAAACATCTTTTACAGAGAAGGACTTGCATATTTCAGCAGGACAATGCAAACTGCATACTGCGTGTATTAAAATCGCATGAATAGCTTGAAATAGAAGAGTGCGGGTGATAAACTGGCCTCCCTGCAGTCTAGACTTTTCACCAAGTGAGAAATCTAAAAAAGCAAAAAACACGCCAATGAAGACCCAGGACTGCTGAGCCGCTAGAATCCAAATATCAGACCAGAATGAGACAATATTCTTCTCCCAAAACTCCAGCAACTGGTTTTATCACTTCCCAAAACGTAGAGACTGTTAATAAAAGACGGGACGATACATCACGGTAAACATGGACCTGTCCCAAGTTTTTTTTAGATGTGTTTCAGCCATCAATTTCAAAATATATATTTTTTTCTAAAATTGTAAATTTCCACAATTTAAACATTCCACGTTTTCTTTGTTGTATTGTAAATAAAATGTGTTTTTGAGATTTACAAATCATTGCAATCTGTTTTTAATGTCATGATTTTCCGGTCCCGCGGCACGGACTTCCGGTTTTCGCGATGCGCGCTTCCGGTCGGCGGCCATCTTGACATTTTTCCCACGCCACCCGTTATTTAAGGAAACAAAGGATAAATACTTGGGGCCGTTCTTTCATAACCCTGTAATAGATTTACAAGTTAAGAAAATATTGAGTAATCCGGGGATGAATATGCCAAATGAATTAATAGTTCGGCAGTACATTACTCGAGAGTATTATAATGCACTACAGGTATTTACGGACGGTTCTAAAGATCCAGAATCTGAAAGGACTGCATTAGCAGTATATATCCCTGCTTTTGAAACAAAGATTGCAAAAAGACATTCAGATCAAGTGTCAGTTTTTGCTACCGAACTTTTAGCAATCATGCTAGACCTACAATGGATCGAAGAAGTCCAACCAGAAAAAAACGTGATTTGTAGTGATTCAATGGCAGCCCTCACTAGTCTAAGAAGTGGAAAATCCGAATCAAGGCAAGATTTAATATTAGAAATCTTACAAAGTCTGTTTAGAATTAGGCAGCCGAGGGTGGAGGTAAATTTTCTTTGGTACCTGCTAATGTTGGTGTGGATGGAAATGAAACGGTGGACCTGCTAGCAAAGAAAGCACTGAATCATTCACAGATAGACATTGAGGTAGCTTAGAGTAGAGCTGAATTCAAGGCAGTGATTTCATGTGAAGTAGGTAAAAGATGGCAGGAAGAATGGAATAGTGCGACTAAAGAAAGACATCTCTTCCAGATTCAGGAGAATGTTGGAAATGAGAGGAAAAGATTGGGAAATAGAAAGAAGGATGTCGTCATCACAAGATTAAGAATTGGACATGCTGCATTAAACCATAGTCTCTTTAGAATAGGTAAGCATGAATCGGGTGAATGTGACAAGTGTGGGGAATTGGAAACAGAGGGACACATTCTTGATAAGTGTCCTGCATATGAAAGGGACAGGTTCCAGTTAATTCAGGAATTAGGGTGGATAGGAGTGGGCAATATATCTCTAAAGGTACTGTTGGGAAGCGAGTATGGGCAATTGAGAATTTAAGAATTGTTATTTAAATACGTAAAAAATACAGGAACGATAGACAGAATTTAGGTTTTTAATTTCCCTTTTTTATTATTATTAATTATTTATTATCTATTTTTATTTTTTGTTTTTTTTCCCCCCTTATTCTGTGTTCGCTCCACACTCCAGATCAGTAGGTGGCGGTAATGCACCTTTTCTTTGGTATGCCAAACCGCCATAAAACAACACAAGAAGAAGAAGAAGAAGAAGAAGAAGTAGAAGAAGAATACTCGGGGCCAGATTATTTTACCGGCAACCTAAAGCCCTGTGATTATACTTGCAACCTGCCTGTTCTGGTTCCCTGATCCTGATCCTGATTCTGGTCCTGACCCCTGCTCTGCTCTGACTCTTTAGGTTCTTGTTTGAACTCTGGACTGTTTTTGGTTTGTGTTGTTGCTCTGCCCCATAATGCTCAGTTTTTGCCGGGTCTTGGATTTCAGTGCCTGAATTTTGGTCTGTTTTTGAACTGTGTTTTTTCTCCTGCCTCTTTTTTCATTAAAACTGTTTTCACCTTGATCCTGTTTAGTCCTGCATTTGGGTCCTTCCAGTCACGCTTTCTGACAGTATATCTGTCCCTGTCTCTGTCCCTGTCTCTGTCTCTGTCCCTACCCGTGTTTCTGACAGTATATCTGTCCCTGTTTCTGTCTCTGTCCCTACCCGTGTTTCTGACAGTATATCTGTCCCTTTTTCTGTCTCTGTCCCTACCCGTGTTTCTGACAGTATATCTGTCTCTGTTTCTGTCTCTGACATTTGATGTATATTTTACACAGTGTCAGACAGGAAACATTTACATCAGAAGGATGAACTCAGGTGTCGTGTTCAGACCACAGAATCTCAAGGCTACCAGTATTGTGACCTCGTATATGCTTAAGTAAATATCACTTAGTTTAATCAAATCTGCTTTTATTAGATTATATTATTGTATGCTCAATTTCCCGTTTTTTTTGCTCATGTTCATTTTTTTATGAAGTTCACATTATAAATTAAAAAAAAAGTTTCATGGACAATAATTGAATTATGAGTTATTTTTGGGGAATGTATTATGTATTTTTCAAATCAGATACTATTTGTTATCATCATACTCTTTAACCTTGTGGTTGTTTTTGAGGCTTTAAATTATTATTTTACTTGTAAGTGGCCTACATTTAAATTCTCATTTTGCAGAGAACCAAAAGTGGTAACAGAGGTGTAATTAATATTTACATGAACATAACTGTGAATAGTTTCATTTCTCCCAGAATAGAACAGAAACTTCACCAGATGTTCAACTTCCTTCAGTCAAACTCACTGAAGCACAACACACACACTGAATCTGCAGCTAATCCCACTCTCTCATCACACTGATCATCACTATTAACTCCAATAAAAGAAACACACAACGTCCAAAACTCAGCTTTATTTCAGCAAAAACTACAGGAAGAGCAACAGGACAGTGAACAGAGTAAAGACAGAAATGCAGCGTTGTGTAGAATTGAAACTCTATTGTAGATGGATCAGAAGCAGCTCTATGTTAAACTCTAGCTTGGATCTATTCGCCTTCACACTGACTCTTTCTGAACGTGACTGGATGATCCACGTTGTTATGGGAGACCTTACAGATAAACTCCTCCCCCTTTTCCCAGAGGTCTTTGCTGAGGGTCAGGGTGCTGCTGAGGCTGTAACGGCCGTTCTTCTCTTCTTCTGCGCTGTTCAGAACGCCGGTCTTCACCACTGAGCCGTCCACCGTCCAGCTCACCAGCGCCCCCTGTGGAGAGTAGCCAGACAGCAGGCAGAGCAGCGAGGACGATCCCTCAGACAGCTGCAGAGGGGACGGAGGGAGCAGAGACACGGTGGGAGCAGCTGGAGAGGAGAAACACAAACACGTTCAGAAAGGTTTTATACGTTTAGACAGTGAGAAAAGCTCTTAGAGGGGAATTAAGTTTTAACTGCACACCAGAATCCATTTTCTTTCTGATTTCATGTTTCATTCACTTCTATTCAGGAACTGCATCTAAAACTGGGTTCCAACACTGAAACTCTCACTGAGTGAATTCTGTAAACGCTCTGAACTCCAATAGAGACAAAACTGGAAACTCTGCAGCAGCACAAATGTGTTCCAGCAGTAGGAGAACATTTCCTATTTCCTCTTTACATCGTGGAGCCACTAGAACTTTGTTCAGCTTTATTCTGGTGTCGAATCTCAATAATGTCTTTGTGTTCAAATAAAATAATAATAAAATTAATGATGTGCAAGAAATCAAACAAAAATCTCATTACTGCATCGTTCATATATAATGTATCATTTATAGACCTGACAGCAGCTGAATGTTCATACACATTTATTATGGATCCTTTATGATACTGTTATAAATTACTCATCAATCCTTCATGTGATGTCAATTTCAACTCTCATCATTTTAATCTACAGTTTATCTGAAGTTTATTTATTAAAGTAACTGATAAAGAGAATCAACTTTTACTTACTTTTCACCATGAGTTTGGAGCCTCCACCAAAAGTCCTCCACAGTGATACATTCTAATGAAACCGTCGTACAAAAACCTCAGCACACTGCAGCACACACACACACACACACACACACACACACACACACACACACACACACACACACATACTTTGCATTAGCAGTCCATGCTTCAGTGCTCTGTGAGTGTTTATAGTCCTGTGACTTGAACACTTCATGACTGAGAGCTGCTGCTCAGCAACTTCACCCACAGCAACCATGACTTTGATCAGCGTCTTCATCTGCACACTGGCCCTCTGGACTCAAGGTGAGAGTTTGAAATCAACTCACAGCCTCACACACTTCATTTCATACTAATTCTACACCACTTTACAGCATACAAACACAATCTATGTTTCTCTACAGGATCCAGAGGTCAGGTGACTGTGACTCAGACTCCTTCAGTGCAAACTGTTGTTCCAGGAAACACAGTCACCATCAACTGTAAAACCAGTAGCAGAGTGAATGATGGTAACTATCTCGCCTGGTACCTGCAGAAACCTGGAGAAGCTCCTAAACTCCTGATCTACTGGGCTAGAAGCTTACAGTCAGGAATTCCAGCTCGTTTCAGTGGCAGTGGATCGAATACTGACTTCACTCTGACCATCAGTGGAGTCCAGACTGAAGATGCAGGAGATTACTACTGTCAGAGTGTTCATTATATCAGTAGTAACTATGTGTTCACACAGTGTTAGAGCATCGTACAAAAACCTCGGTCAGTGAGAGTGTACAGAGAAGCACTGCTGCAGCTGGGAGAGACTGCAGGTGCTGAGGGGGAGGATGTGATACACACAATCACACACACTGTGGATGAGAGAAAACACACCACACTAACACACTAATACACACATCTGTAACACATCTGTAACAGGAGTCCATCTTTCACATCTGTAGATTTACAAACATTTCCTGATCTTTCTGATTTACTGCACAATAATTATCTTCATCCCATTTTACAGACTTATGGAAATATTTATTATATTTATATTTTGTTGTAAATATAATTTACTCAACATTTCTTTAGGATTATTGAATATTATCATAGAGTATATATTTAAAATAAAAAACATTAATATTTGTTAAATAAACTCGTTATAGAGCTAAAACTGACAAATAAGAGACAAGTCCCCCAGTGACGTCTACAGTTTTCACATCTTTCTTTGCTGGTCTGAGTTACTGAATTCATCCTTCTGATGTAAATGGATAAAACATTCTGTAAAACATTCTACCCTAGTGATCATGTAATGTTTCTGCCATTTTTGTTTCTCTTTTCATTAGTTTCCCTGTTTTTCCCCACCAGATGTCACCATTGTATCACTGTGTCCATAATTAGATTCCTTTTGTTTTTACCTGAGTCCTGGACCTCTGTTTGTATTGAAGTTCCCCTTTCGTCTGAGTTTCTTGCTTGATCGTATTGAAAGTTGTGTGGTACATTTCTAATGTTTGTTTTTCTGAGAATCCCACCCGATCTCAAGCTCCCAGTGTAAGTCCTCTGGGTTAGTTTGTTTGCTTAGCTTAGAGTTTTCCTTTTTCAACTTTAAAATTGTGAACATTTATTTTGCTCCGTTTGTTTGTTTGTCTTTGTCTTTGGGTTTACACACTTTCCCTGTGGCACACTGCCAGAGCTGCTGCCTCTCACACAGTCAAACTCAGTTTCAGCCTTCACCCAGACATCTGTAAACCAAGCAGAGGCACATACATGCTCATTCACTCTCCACTGTCCAATTGTTCACTCATCTACTAATTATAAAGCAGAGATTTACCTCTGAAATGGGACCAAAATGAATCATTATAAGCTAAAAATCGAATGAATAAAAATTGCTGTTTTTGTTTTTATATAGCACATTTCTCAAACCCAGTCTTTCTTTACATAAGAATATAAAACAATCTGTTACAAAAATAGAAAATGAAGAGAAGAGGGTGAAGTGTAGAGGGATGGAGCTATTCGATTTACAGACAGCAGTTATATCACTGAGTTAAGAGAATCCTGACTATAGATACTATAAACACTAAGTCTTGGTTGTTTTTTCACTGTTATTCTTAATGTAAAGCTGCTTTTTATTCAGGATCACCATCGTGCCATTTTAAATTGTAATTGGCTTAATGCTATTTAATCTTCTTCTTTAAAAAAAAATATTCTAAAACATTTTTTAAATAGCCTACATTTAAATTTTCGCTTTACAGACATCAGTGACGAGTGATGAGATTGATATTTACATGAACATATCACCGGAATATCATCATGTAGAGTAATAAAATAATAAAGAAGAAGAGCAAAGTATTTGGATAAGCATCACATCATGGTGTATTTTACTCAAACAGAGTGTTTTACAGAAACAACAACAATTCTAGTTACAGGTGTTAATATTTTACACTGTAACTGATACATTTCATTCTTGTCTTTCAAATAAATCAATCTGCATTTTACTCCTGATGTATTTGTGAGTGTGTTTTCTTTTGTAGAGCAGGAGTTTTGCCTCATAAGAGCTGTTTTGTCTTGTTTTTTGTACTTTTTATATTCTCAGTGTGAACAGTTTGTTCTGGGCTGTAAATCATCATCAGACATAATTTGTCTTTTCTCTCTAGATAAAGATCTTTGAGGATTGTCGAATTTGTATCATTTTAGAATTAGGACCACAGTGTCAACCATGTAGAGTCCACATTATGAAGTCTAAATTGTTTCATAGACATCAATTGAATTACAAAGTTTTTAGAGACGAGGCTGTTCTCTGTTTGTCCACTAGGGGGCAAAAGTGAGCAACAATCTCAGCACTATAAACACCACCACGCTGATACAGAACAATACAACTGACTGTGCATTCAATCTGCTGATTTATTTTTTCAAGTTCACTCATGTTTTTTTTCACATAAGGTACCATTTGTTATCATTATACTCTTTAACCTTGTGGTTGTTTTTGAGGCTCTAAATTATTCTTTTACTTGTAAGTGGCCTACATTTAAATTCTCATTTTGCAGAGAACCAAAAGTGGTAGCAGAGGTGTAATTAATATTTACATGAATGTGACTGTGAATAGTTTCATTTCTCCCAGAATAGAACAGAAACTTCACCAGATGTTCAACTTCCTTCAGTCAAACTCACTGAAGCACAACACACACACTGAATCTGCAGCTAATCCCACTCTCTCATCACACTGATCATCACTATTAACTCCAATAAAAGAAACACACAACGTCCAAAACTCAGCTTTATTTCAGCAAAAACTACAGGAAGAGCAACAGGACAGTGAACAGAGTAAAGACAGAAATGCAGCGTTGTGTAGAATTGAAACTCTATTGTAGATGGATCAGAAGCAGCTCAATGTTAAACTCTAGCTTGGATCTATTCGCCTTCACACTGACTCTTTCTGAACGTGACTGGATGATCCACGTTGTTATGGGAGACCTTACAGATAAACTCCTCCCCCTTTTCCCAGAGGTCTTTGCTGAGGGTCAGGGTGCTGCTGAGGCTGTAACGGCCGTTCTTCTCCTCTTCTGCGCTGTTCAGAACGCCGGTCTTCACCACTGAGCCGTCCACCGTCCAGCTCACCAGCGCCCCCTGTGGAGAGTAGCCAGACAGCAGGCAGAGCAGCGAGGACGATCCCTCAGACAGCTGCAGAGGGGACGGAGGGAGCAGAGACACGGTGGGAGCAGCTGGAGAGGAGAAACACAAAGACGTTCAGAAAGGTTTTATACGTTTAGACAGTGAGAAAAGCTCTTAGAGGGGAATTAAGTTTTAACTGCACACCAGAATCCATTTTCTTTCTGATTTCATGTTTCATTCACTTCTATTCAGGAACTGCATCTAAAACTGGGTTCCAACACTAAAACTCTCACTGAGTGAATTCTGTAAACGCTCTGAACTCCAATAGAGACAAAACTGGAAACTCTGCAGCAGCACAAATGTGTTCCAGCAGTAGGAGAACATTTCCTATTTCCTCTTTACATCGTGGAGCCACTAGAACTTTGTTCAGCTTTATTCTGGTGTCGAATCTCAATAATGTCTTTGTGTTCAAATAAAATAATAATGAAATTAATCATGTGCAAGAAATCGAACAAATATCATTACTGCATCGTTCATATATAATGTATCATTTATAGACCTGACAGCAGCTGAATGTTCATACACATTTATTATGGATCCTTTATGATACTGTTATAAATTACTCATCAATCCTTCATGTGATGTCAATTTCAACTCTCATCATTTTAATCTACAGTTTATCTGAAGTTTATTCATTAAAGTAACTGATAAAGAGAATCAACTTTTACTTACTTTTCACCATGAGTTTGGAGCCTCCACCAAAAGTCCTCCACAGTGATACATTCTAATGAAACCGTCGTACAAAAACCTCATCACACTGCAGTACACACACACACACACACACACACACACACACACACACACACACACACACACACACACACACACACACACACACACTTTGCATTAGCAGTCCATGCTTCAGTGCTCTGTGAGTGTTTATAGTCCTGTGACTTGAACACTTCATGACTGAGAGCTGCTGCTCAGCAACTTCACCCACAGCAACCATGACTTTGATCAGCGTCTTCATCTGCACACTGGCCCTCTGGACTCAAGGTGAGAGTTTGAAATCAACTCACAGCCTCACACACTTCATTTCATACTAATTCTACACCACTTTACAGCATACAAACACAATCTATGTTTCTCTACAGGATCCAGAGGTCAGGTGACTGTGACTCAGACTCCTTCAGTGCAAACTGTTGTTCCAGGAAACACAGTCACCATCAACTGTAAAACCAGTAGCAGTGTGCATGGTGGTAACTATCTCGCCTGGTACCTGCAGAAACCTGGAGAAGCTCCTAAACTCCTGATCTACTTGGCTAGAAGCTTACAGTCAGGAATTCCAGCTCGTTTCAGTGGCAGTGGATCGAATACTGACTTCACTCTGACCATCAGTGGAGTCCAGACTGAAGATGCAGGAGATTACTACTGTCAGAGTGTTCATTATATCAGTAGTAACTATGTGTTCACACAGTGTTAGAGCATCGTACAAAAACCTCGGTCAGTGAGAGTGTACAGAGAAGCACTGCTGCAGCTGGGAGAGACTGCAGGTGCTGAGGGGGAGGATGTGATACACACAATCACACACACTGTGGATGAGAGAAAACACACCACACTAACACACTAATACACACATCTGTAACACATCTGTAACAGGAGTCCATCTTTCACATCTGTAGATTTACAAACATTTCCTGATCTTTCTGATTTACTGCACAATAATTATCTTCATCCCATTTTACAGACTTATGGAAATATTTATTATATTTATATTTTGTTGTAAATATAATTTACTCAACATTTCTTTAGGATTATTGAATATTATCATAGAGTATATATTTAAAATAAAAAACATTAATATTTGTTAAATAAACTCGTTATAGAGCTAAAACTGACAAATAAGAGACAAGTCCCCCAGTGACGTCTACAGTTTTCACATCTTTCTTTGCTGGTCTGAGTTACTGAATTCATCCTTCTGATGTAAATGGATAAAACATTCTGTAAAACATTCTACCCTAGTGATCATGTAATGTTTCTGCCATTTTTGTTTCTCTTTTCATTAGTTTCCCTGTTTTTCCCCACCAGATGTCACCATTGTATCACTGTGTCCATAATTAGATTCCTTTTGTTTTTACCTGAGTCCTGGACCTCTGTTTGTATTGAAGTTCCCCTTTCGTCTGAGTTTCTTGCTTGATCGTATTGAAAGTTGTGTGGTACATTTCTAATGTTTGTTTTTCTGAGAATCCCACCCGATCTCAAGCTCCCAGTGTAAGTCCTCTGGGTTAGTTTGTTTGCTTAGCTTAGAGTTTTCCTTTTTCAACTTTAAAATTGTGAACATTTATTTTGCTCCGTTTGTTTGTTTGTCTTTGTCTTTGGGTTTACACACTTTCCCTGTGGCACACTGCCAGAGCTGCTGCCTCTCACACAGTCAAACTCAGTTTCAGCCTTCACCCAGACATCTGTAAACCAAGCAGAGGCACATACATGCTCATTCACTCTCCACTGTCCAATTGTTCACTCATCTACTAATTATAAAGCAGAGATTTACCTCTGAAATGGGACCAAAATGAATCATTATAAGCTAAAAATCGAATGAATAAAAATTGCTGTTTTTGTTTTTATATAGCACATTTCTCAAACCCAGTCTTTCTTTACATAAGAATATAAAACAATCTGTTACAAAAATAGAAAATGAAGAGAAGAGGGTGAAGTGTAGAGGGATGGAGCTATTCGATTTACAGACAGCAGTTATATCACTGAGTTAAGAGAATCCTGACTATAGATACTATAAACACTAAGTCTTGGTTGTTTTTTCACTGTTATTCTTAATGTAAAGCTGCTTTTTATTCAGGATCACCATCGTGCCATTTTAAATTGTAATTGGCTTAATGCTATTTAATCTTCTTCTTTAAAAAAAAATATTCTAAAACATTTTTTAAATAGCCTACATTTAAATTTTCGCTTTACAGACATCAGTGACGAGTGATGAGATTGAGATTTACATGAACATATCACCGGAATATCATCATGTAGAGTAATAAAATAATAAAGAAGAAGAGCAAAGTATTTGGATAAGCATCACATCATGGTGTATTTTACTCAAACAGAGTGTTTTACAGAAACAACAACAATTCTAGTTACAGGTGTTAATATTTTACACTGTAACTGATACATTTCATTCTTGTCTTTCAAATAAATCAATCTGCATTTTACTCCTGATGTATTTGTGAGTGTGTTTTCTTTTGTAGAGCAGGAGTTTTGCCTCATAAGAGCTGTTTTGTCTTGTTTTTTGTACTTTTTATATTCTCAGTGTGAACAGTTTGTTCTGGGCTGTAAATCATCATCAGACATAATTTGTCTTTTCTCTCTAGATAAAGATCTTTGAGGATTGTCGAATTTGTATCATTTTAGAATTAGGACCACAGTGTCAACCATGTAGAGTCCACATTATGAAGTCTAAATTGTTTCATAGACATCAATTGAATTACAAAGTTTTTAGAGACGAGGCTGTTCTCTGTTTGTCCACTAGGGGGCAAAAGTGAGCAACAATCTCAGCACTATAAACACCACCACGCTGATACAGAACAATACAACTGACTGTGCATTCAATCTGCTGATTTATTTTTTCAAGTTCACTCATGTTTTTTTTCACATAAGGTACCATTTGTTATCATCATACTCTTTAACCTTGTGGTTGTTTTTGAGGCTCTAAATTATTCTTTTACTTGTAAGTGGCCTACATTTAAATTCTCATTTTGCAGAGAACCAAAAGTGGTAGCAGAGGTGTAATTAATATTTACATGAATGTGACTGTGAATAGTTTCATTTCTCCCAGAATAGAACAGAAACTTCACCAGATGTTCAACTTCCTTCAGTCAAACTCACTGAAGCACAACACACACACTGAATCTGCAGCTAATCCCACTCTCTCATCACACTGATCATCACTATTAACTCCAATAAAAGAAACACACAACGTCCAAAACTCAGCTTTATTTCAGCAAAAACTACAGGAAGAGCAACAGGACAGTGAACAGAGTAAAGACAGAAATGCAGCGTTGTGTAGAATTGAAACTCTATTGTAGATGGATCAGAAGCAGCTCAATGTTAAACTCTAGCTTGGATCTATTCGCCTTCACACTGACTCTTTCTGAACGTGACTGGATGATCCACGTTGTTATGGGAGACCTTACAGATAAACTCCTCCCCCTTTTCCCAGAGGTCTTTGCTGAGGGTCAGGGTGCTGCTGAGGCTGTAACGGCCGTTCTTCTCCTCTTCTGCGCTGTTCAGAACGCCGGTCTTCACCACTGAGCCGTCCACCGTCCAGCTCACCAGCGCCCCCTGTGGAGAGTAGCCAGACAGCAGGCAGAGCAGCGAGGACGATCCCTCAGACAGCTGCAGAGGGGACGGAGGGAGCAGAGACACGGTGGGAGCAGCTGGAGAGGAGAAACACAAAGACGTTCAGAAAGGTTTTATACGTTTAGACAGTGAGAAAAGCTCTTAGAGGGGAATTAAGTTTTAACTGCACACCAGAATCCATTTTCTTTCTGATTTCATGTTTCATTCACTTCTATTCAGGAACTGCATCTAAAACTGGGTTCCAACACTAAAACTCTCACTGAGTGAATTCTGTAAACGCTCTGAACTCCAATAGAGACAAAACTGGAAACTCTGCAGCAGCACAAATGTGTTCCAGCAGTAGGAGAACATTTCCTATTTCCTCTTTACATCGTGGAGCCACTAGAACTTTGTTCAGCTTTATTCTGGTGTCGAATCTCAATAATGTCTTTGTGTTCAAATAAAATAATAATGAAATTAATCATGTGCAAGAAATCGAACAAATATCATTACTGCATCGTTCATATATAATGTATCATTTATAGACCTGACAGCAGCTGAATGTTCATACACATTTATTATGGATCCTTTATGATACTGTTATAAATTACTCATCAATCCTTCATGTGATGTCAATTTCAACTCTCATCATTTTAATCTACAGTTTATCTGAAGTTTATTCATTAAAGTAACTGATAAAGAGAATCAACTTTTACTTACTTTTCACCATGAGTTTGGAGCCTCCACCAAAAGTCCTCCACAGTGATACATTCTAATGAAACCGTCGTACAAAAACCTCATCACACTGCAGTACACACACACACACACA
Organism: Silurus aristotelis; assembly: GCF_946808225.1. NCBI lineage: Eukaryota > Metazoa > Chordata > Actinopteri > Siluriformes > Siluridae > Silurus > Silurus aristotelis. The sequence goes on along the minus strand of NC_139597.1, from coordinate 1,841,335 downwards.
CACACACACACACACACACACACACACACACACACACACACACACACACACACACACACACTTTGCATTAGCAGTCCATGCTTCAGTGCTCTGTGAGTGTTTATAGTCCTGTGACTTGAACACTTCATGACTGAGAGCTGCTGCTCAGCAACTTCACCCACAGCAACCATGACTTTGATCAGCGTCTTCATCTGCACACTGGCCCTCTGGACTCAAGGTGAGAGTTTGAAATCAACTCACAGCCTCACACACTTCATTTCATACTAATTCTACACCACTTTACAGCATACAAACACAATCTATGTTTCTCTACAGGATCCAGAGGTCAGGTGACTGTGACTCAGACTCCTTCAGTGCAAACTGTTGTTCCAGGAAACACAGTCACCATCAACTGTAAAACCAGTAGCAGTGTGCATGGTGGTAACTATCTCGCCTGGTACCTGCAGAAACCTGGAGAAGCTCCTAAACTCCTGATCTACTTGGCTAGAAGCTTACAGTCAGGAATTCCAGCTCGTTTCAGTGGCAGTGGATCGAATACTGACTTCACTCTGACCATCAGTGGAGTCCAGACTGAAGATGCAGGAGATTACTACTGTCAGAGTGACCATACTGGTGGTGTGTTCACACAGTGTTAGAGCATCGTACAAAAACCTCGGTCAGTGAGAGTGTACAGAGAAGCACTGCTGCAGCTGGGAGAGACTGCAGGTGCTGAGGGGGAGGATGTGATACACACAATCACACACACTGTGGATGAGAGAAAACACAACACACTAACACACTAATACACACATCTGTAACACATCTGTAACAGGAGTCCACCTTTCACATCTGTAGATTTACAAACATTTCCTGATCTTTCTGATTTACTGCACAATAATTATCTTCATCCCATTTTACAGACTTATGGAAATATTTATTATATTTATATTTTGTTGTAAATATAATTTACTCAACATTTCTTTATGATTCTTCTTCTTCTTTCGGCTGCTCCCATTAGGGGGCGCCACAGTGGATCATCCGTCTCCATACCCCCCTGTCCTCTACATCTGCCTGTTTCACACCAACTACCTGCATGTCTTCCCTCACCACATCCATAAACCTCCTCCTTGGTCTTCATCTTTTCCTCCTTCCTGGTGTCTCCATCCTCAGCATTCTCCTACTGATATACCCCATGTCCCTCCTCTGCACATGTCCAAACCATCTCAATCTCACCTCCCTCACCTTGTCTCCAAAACGTCCTACATGCACTGTCCCTCTAATAAACTCATTTCTAATCCTGTCCATCATCATCACTCCCAACAAACATCTCAACATCTTCAGCTCTGCTACCTCCAGCTCCACCTCCTGTCTTTTACTCAATGCCACTGTCTCTAATCCATACAACATCTCAGGTCTCACCACAGTCCTATAAACTTTCCCTTTCATTCTCACAGATACTCTTCTATCACAAATCACTCCTGCTATCACTCTTCTCCACCCACTCCACCCTGCCTGCACTCTTTTCTTCACTTCTCTAACACACTCTCCATTACTTTGCACTGTTGACCCCAGGTACCTGAACTCCTCCACCTTCTCCACCTCTTCTCCCTGCAACCGCATCACTCCACTGCCCTCCCTCTCATTCACACACATGTACTCTGTCTTACTCCTACTGACTTTTATTCCTCTTTTCTCCAGCGCATATCTCCACCTCTCCAGGCTCTTCTCAACCTGCTCCCTACTCTCACAACAAATCACAATATCATCCACAAACATCATAGTCCACGGAGACTCCTGTCTGACCTCATCCTTCAACCTGTCCATCACCACTGCAAACAGGAAAGGGTTCAGGGCCGATCCTTGATGCAGTCCAACCTTCACCTTGAACCAGTCTGTCGTTCCTACTGCACACTTCCACAATAATCATGAACATTTCTTTATGATTATTAAACATTATTATAGAGGTAATATTTTATTATAAAAACATTAATATTCATTTAATAGACACATTATAGAGCTGAGACTGATATTTAACTGAACATTTCTTAATTTATTAACAAACCATTAGATCATCATTCATTCAGTTTAATTCTCACATCAGTATAAAACACAGAATTAATAAAAGTGTAAAAATACATTTCTAAATTCTTTTTTTTTTTTTTACTTACAGTTTACAGTTATTATTTTATAAAGATTAAGCTGAATTAAAGTGCAGATTTGGTAAAAGTAATAAAAATAAATAAAATATGACACTGTATGTCACTCCTATGAAAGGGACGTCACAGACAGGAAACATTTACATCAGAAGGATGAACTCAGTAACTCAGAATGGGAAGTAGGAGCTCAGTGGGTAAAACTCAGGGTTACTGTTTAGAAGGTCAGGGGATCAGACCCCAGTATCATTAAGCTGCCACTTTTGGGCCCTTAAACAAGGCCCTTAACCCTCTGTGTTCCAGGGCTGCTGTATCATGGCTGATCCTGCACTCGGACAAGTAAAAAAGTCACATGTACATTACAAAAGAGAGACCAAAAAGTCTCAGAAATAAAACAGGAATTTTGCCTCGTAAGAGCTGTTTTGTGTTGTTTTTTGTACTTTTTATATTCTCAGTGTGTACAGTTTGTACATAGGGCTGTAAATCATCATTAGACATAAGTTTTATTTTCTCTCTAGATAAAGATCTTCTAGGAATTTCTAATTTTTATCATTTTAGAATTAGGACCACAGTGTCAATCATGTAAAGTCCACATTATGAAGTCTGAATTGTTTCATGGACATCAATTGAATTACAAAGTTTTTAGAGGAGAGGCTATTCTCTATTTTTTCCACTAGGGGGCAAAAGTGAGCATCAAATTAGAACTATAAACACCACAGCGCTGAAACAGAACAATACAAATCCCCAGAATGGGACCCTGGAAACTAAAAATAATAATTAATACAAATGACTGACTGGACATTTTTTGGAAGCTACATATGTTATGTTCGTGTAAATAACTACAAAATTGTTTTGGGTTTTTTGTGAGTTGATTATTATAAATAACTGTGACACTGCCTCCTCTGACATTTAGACGTGTCTGGTGTATATAATTATACCCAGGAGGACTAGTGGCATTTAATAGATGATTTTCTTATTGTTTCTGTTAAACACAGTACATTAAACTCTGAGCTTTACTCATGAGATCTAATATTTACACAGCTTTCTCTTTAGATCAGAAGTGCTGACTGTGCACTCCATCTGCTGATTTTATTTTTCAGGTTCACTCTTTTGTTTTATTCACATCAGATACCATTTGTTATCATCATACTCTTTAACGTTGTGGTTGTTTTTGAGGATTTAGATTATGCTTTTACTTGTAAATGACCTACATTAAAATTCTCATTTTGCAGGGAACCAAAAGTGGTAACAGAGGTGTAATTAATATTTACATGAACATGACTGTGAATAGTTTCATTTCTCCCAGAATAGAACAGAAACTTCACCAGATGTTCAACTTCCTTCAGTCAAACTCTCCAGTGGGGACTTACCCAAATTAATCCACGTCTTAATACCACCACTATCACATCACACTTATTAAAACCATCAATAAAATACAAAAACGCAATATAACAATGCATGGCATTACAGAGAAACATTTCACATATTGAGGTGAAAACCATTTTACTAAAGCAAGAAACCCAGTTAAGACTCCAAACCTCTACACTACAACCACAACTGTGCACCTACAACATCTGAAGCAGTTCAGAACCAATATTTGTATAATAACATGACAAAAACATTAAAAATGTAAATAAAATACAACCTACTCACCAGAGATGCAGACTCATAATGTGCAGCGCCCCCCAGAGGCTGTAATCCAGTGGTAAAAAGGCCAGAAGTACAGACTTTGAAGGCAGATTAGATTGACATGTGTAAGATGAAATTTTTACAATAATATTATAATATTGTTTAATTATATGTATTTTGTTATAATCAATGTATGTATGAGGTTTTTCCAAAGCTGAAACTGAGAATGTGATCAAGACAGCATGTCTGAAGCACATTCTCTCGACCGGGCACTGTGTTCTCAGCTAAGCAAAACAGAGAAAGATAAAAGATTATCTTTGTACAGAATGGGAAAACATCTGTGTGCAAAATAAATGATTAGTATTATTATGGAACAAACCAATCAGTATAATATTGCAAGGTCGTAATAAGAGAATTAATAATATTGTCTTAAACAAATAATAAAACATATACAATAAAATTGTACATCTTTATTCTCATGTCGACTCTCTGTCTCTTTTCTGATTAATAGGACTAGAAAGCAAATTTTGAACTACACATGGAAGCACATAAAGACTGAAATCTGATTGGACAAAAAATCTAACACACGTACTGGAAGCAGTGCAGCCGAGAGAAACACTACGAAATGAAGAGAATAAACTGTTGGGAATAATTTAATACAATTTCATGGAACAAATATTAGAATTTAGGTTGTAAATGTAGGGCAGTGCTTCGGACAGTGTTTTGGCCAGCAGAGAAGGATTTACTGGCCCTGAACGCCCGCCACTGTAGGAGTTACATACAGTATATAATGTATTGTTATCTTTACTCAAATATGCATCGTCAATTTTACTTAGTTTAATCAAATCTACACCTTTATATGGCCTACATTCATTATTGTCTTTTATATCAGATATTTACATTGCTAATGAAGAGTCAAATGGCATTTTATTTACCTGTGGCTAATTTGGTACTCTCTCTTAAAGAAGCTATATAGAAGAAGATGATAATGAAAGTTAGGGAAAACAAGGCATTAACCATTTAAAGTCCTCATTAAAAATTAACATTTGTTTTGTGGACAATAATTGAATTACAATTTTTTGATGATGAGGCGATTCTCTGGAGCAACAAACTCGGCATTATAAACATCACCACTATAAACCTGAATGATACAAATCCTACAAGATCTTGTAATGGTATTAATGGAAACTTAAATGGAAACTTTAACGATCCCTGTACTATTTTTGTTGGTTATTTTTGCTTTATATTAGTATCATCGTTCATGTTTTCTTCTTTTGTACTCTGGTGACCCCTGGTGGCTAAAAATATAAATATCCACCGATTTATATTTAAAAGGAACTGTTTTGAGACCAAAGCACTGCTCACAACTGTCACTATGACTTACATAAATCCAGAGATGAAACAAGGGATATATATATATATATATATACACACACAGGTGCATAATTTTTATGATTTTGGCTCACATTTAACAAAAGCCCACCAGGTTAACCATGTCAGAAAACTGTAATACTTCATAAGACCAATAAAAAAACACGACTCCCCAAACCCCCACTGACTGTGCAAACTTTACACTGGCCCTCAAGCAGCTTGGATTCTGTGCCTCTTCTCTCTTCTTTCAGACTCTGGAACCTTGATCTTCACATGAAATGCAACATTTTCTTTCCTTTCGTCTGAAAAGACGACTTTGGCCCACTGAGCAACAGTCCAGTCCTTTTTGTCCTTAGCCCAGGTAAGACACCTCTGATGTTGTCTCTGGTTCAGGAGTGGCTTGACACAAGGAACTCTCTCTTAAAGAAGCTATATAGAAGAAGATGATAATGATTAAATGATAATGATTATGAAAATTAGGGAAAACAAGGCATCAACCATTTAGAGTCTTTATTATAAACTGAAATTTGTTTTATCGACTGTAATTGAATCACAAACTTTTTGATGAGGAGGCTATTCTCTGTTACTCCACTAGGGGGCAAAATAGAGCAACAAACTCCGCACTATAAACACCACCGCGCTGAAATTGAACAATACAAACTCTCCGTGAATTTCTAATGGTTTTAATGCTTATAATAAAGGGAATTCTATCGGCTTTAATTGAAACTTTAATGGTCCCTGGGGGTTTTTTTTATTGGAAATTTGTTGCTTAATGGACTATTATGACGTCATGAAGAAACCAGATTCCAGTAAGTTTACACTGAGTTCTTTGAGTCTATGATCTAATAATGGACACAAACACACACACACACTCATGGAAACCTTTGTGTGATGGATTTAAAGGTGAAAGCTGATGGTTTGTAATATTAGTTGTAGTGGGAACCATTTGAATTTTGTGATGGTTTGTATTTGTGTTTGTGTTTTTTCTGCAAGCAGGAAGTACAAAAAAATGTGCATAAAACCAAGTTGTTTGCTGGTAAAACCCAAATTCTGACCTTCTCTCTTTCCAAAAGACTCATATGGTGTCACTCGTGAGTCCACCAATGGCCATTTCTACAGTTTTAGGATTATATGATTATTAGGGTTAACCTTAGACTTTTTATGTTAAAGTGTATGGAGTTTGTAGATCTCTCAAAAGTTTCTTTAGTTTAGGAAATTAAAAAGACCGAGAGAGAGAGAGAGAGAGAGAGAGAGAGAGAGAGAGAGAGAGAGAGAGATGAGAAAAAGAGGGGAAAAGCAGCATTTAACTGAAACAGAGTCGGTAAAAGGTTTAGTAGGTTTAAAACCGGTAGTGTTTTGATTTTTGGGAGCATGTTTGCATGTTCCTCATGTTTCTATGTAACAAAATTGGTCATGTAAATAGTTAATGTCTGAAAATATCTTTTGACCAAACAGATATATTTGTTATATCCACAATATTTTCACAAAAAAATCCTCCTTAAACATGATTTAGTGCGGTGACTGGTGACTGGGCAGGTCGTTCCTTGATAGATATCACTCCAGACGTCTGTCTGCTCTTTAAATAACGCGTACAGAACTCAGACGTGCGCTTCGTCTCATCGTCTTGTTGTACGGTGAAGTCGCTCCAATGAGCCGCAGTCCAGACGGAACTGTATGATGGATGATGAAGTACAGAATGGGAGTCATGTTGGTTCAGGCTTCCTTTCACTGAACCCAAACTATTAAACTTCCACCTCCATGTGTGAGTGTGGGGGTGAGGGAGTCCGATCACATCTTCTCTCCTGTTCTCCATCTTACACAAGTTCTTCTGGTGGAGACAAAAATGTCACGTTTGGACTCCACACACTTTTGTCCAACTCTTGTGTTTTTGTTGCTTAGAAACAAAATGAATATGCATGTGTCTCAAAAACCTTAAAACACTGTTTTCACAGGTGCTGTGTGTGTACACACACACACACACACACACACACACACACACACACACACTATACTGCCAAAAGTTTGCGGACACCTAGTCATAAGTATGATATGTGCTTATTGAGCATCGCAATCCAGATTTATTCCCAATTTGCTCTTCTAATTCCCTCCACTCTTCTGAGATGTTCCACTAGATTTTGTTGTGTGTTTATGGATATTTGTGTTCATCAGCCACAAGAGTGTTAGTAAAGTCAGGTACTGGTGTATGTGAGGAGACCTGGGGTGCAGTCAACATTCACATTCATCTCAAAGGTGTTCAGTAGGGATGAGATCAGAGCTCTATAGCAGCAAGATCTTCCTCACCAAAGCATGTAAACCAGATCTTCAAGGAGCTCACTTTGTTCACAGAGGCATCACCACGCTGGAACAGGTTTGAGTTTCCAAGTTCAATTGAATGCAACATTTTATTTTACCGCATCCGAAGACGTCCTGTACGATTGTGTACCTCCAGCTTTGTGCTAACAGTTTAAAGAAGAACCACATATAGCAGGAAAGGTCAGGTGTCCTAATACTTTTGTCCATATAGTGTATCTTTGAGATATGTTGGAGACCCCTGTACTAAACATGAGTGTAGTATATCCTGTTACCTACAGTGAGTTTCACACCTCCATCTTCCCGATGTTAAAATTAGGATCCATTTCGGGGTTGCTGAAGAGTTTCACAATGCACAATTCCTTCTGAATAATTAGGAAGATGGCACTTAGATTTTTTTTCCACCACTTTAACAAAAATGTGTCCTTTATTTGAAAGGTCCAGCACTCGTTTTAAATGTTCTTTTTTTAGTCTTTGAATACATCAGTAATAAATAAGCATCGAGCGAGCCACTTAGCATTAACATCCACGGCAATCTGAGGTGATTCTTCCATCATTCTTCATTTCATGGTAATCTGAGATTTTACATTGTGAGTTGACATTTTAAAGATTGCTGAAGATGGGAGTTGTTATGGGGATCAGCTCAATACATTCATATACTCTGCTGTGTGAAGAAATATTGGAGAGCTAAAGAGTCTGATGTAGCTTTGGATGCTCTCTGTATATTTTTGTTCAATTTATTAGATTGGCTAAAAGAACAAATGAATATACTACCGCTAATTAGTGTGACGTGTCTTCTTCCATCAACCACTAGAGGGCAGTGTGACACAATAGCTATATAATGCATACAATGCTGGACTCAGGGATAAACTCTGGATTTCATCATCATGACTCGAGCTAGAAGATCTAAAAATGTAAAAAAAAACAAGTGTATTATTATTATTATTATTATTATCTATTTTCTAAATAGGTGTGAGTGTATTGGAGCTCTCTGCTTGAACCATGGATTATAAAGACTAAATACATTTGGGTTTTTTTTACCAAATAATTTTTAAAGTACAAATAATGAGACTCATGTAAAATGGTACATTATTAATATATTATTCGTTAGTGTGATCATTATTCGATGAAATGGTCAGATCTCTCAAGTCTATGAAGTTTTTCTTCTCATTCCATAATAAAATCTTTTATGGTGGTTTGAGTTGTAGAACTTTTTCAGCTTTTTTCCTTTTGCTCATTACCAATTTCTTCTGTGTTTGTGTTCCAGTGGCATGAAGTCCAAATGATCCAGATGTTTGCGGAGTTTCTCACACCCATCATCTGCATGTTCCCGGAGCATCTGGCTGATCAGGACGTACTCTGACCTTCTCTACTGTTACATTTCTGTCAATCTAAAAATCATCCTTGTTCCAGACATGGATGAACTTCTCCTTCGTCAATGTTGCTCTTCATAATCCGGTTCCTCGCATAAAAATGTACGCTCCTCTCCTAGTATGTAACAGCTGAAGGACAAAACAAGACTAAAGGTCAGATTCTTTGGCTTTGTGCACAAGAGCATTGTCATGCTGGATTTAGGGGTTTTGGGGTCTCCTAGTTTAAGTGAAGGGACAATATGAATGCTACAGCATCCAAAGACGTCCTTTACAATTGTGTCTCCATTTTTGTGGTTAGAACCACATATGGCTGGAAAATTCCGGTTTCCAAATACATTTTTGTGAACAGTCAACCCCCGATAATTTGACCCAAAGTGCTTTACAATTCAATCAAAGTACAACCTTTATTTCTATAAAGTTTCATTATAACAATGAACATAACGATACTTTGAACGTTTACTGATTTCACTCGACTGATAAAAATGTATGGAAAGATGAAATAAAAGAGACTGAAGGTGAAATGTTCTGTATTTTCTCTACAGCCCAGGTACACAAACCTTTTTCCAATTAGGGGCAATAATAAAACTTGATTAAATGCCATTGGCTGAAAATAAATCTTGAATTATACTTGTTTTATATTAGAATTAATTTGAATTGTAAAAAAAAGATCGGTATACGCGAGTTTGGCGATACGGTATCGATTCTCAACAACGCTATATCGATATTTAAAAATAATTCATACAAGATGTAGTTGTTTTGTTTTAAGTTTAGATCCGGGCTACTAGACAGATAGCAGTCTTCTTATCTCTGAAATTCAATTGAATTCAATTCATGTTTATTTGTTTTGCGCTTTTAACAATGAACATTGTCTCAGAGCAGCTTTACACAGATAATGTGGTGATAAAGTGAATATGTTCTTTGTAAGTGTAAGTTTGTCCCTGATGAACAAGCCAGTGGCAACTGTGGAAAGAAAAAACTCCCCGAGACGGCATAAGGAAGAAACCTGGAGAGGAACCAGACAGTGACAGGAAGTTCTAGCATAAGGCCACGTCACTAATGTTAGTGTGAATATCAACCTGTTTCCAGGGGGCTCTGAGTTTCATCAAAGGGAATGTTTTGTGAACACTCCGTGTTCTGCTTCACCAGTGCAGTTTTATTCTCAATGTTTTCTAGTTCAGGAAAACGTATAGAACATTAGAGTTCAATGCCTGATAGAGATATTTATCCCACAGCCATGCGTTTGTCATAATTACCTCTAATAATGAGCGCCAACATGAGCGTGAACATGAATATGAAGTGTGTTAGGAAGGTGTGAAGTCCATCACAAGGTGTTGTGAACTTCATTTATTTATATAAAAGATTGGTACTGGAGCGATGTTACGTTAAGACGCATAATTATCTGAAAAATTCATGCTTTGAATTGTGAATTTTGGACTGTTACTACCAACATGGATCTTTAACGGTGCATGTGAATGAGTCGGTCTGAACTGGTTTCCATCACACACACACACACACAAACACACACACACTCAAAACAGGCCAGGACATGTCTCAAGCATAAACAGGAACTAGCAGGTTCCCTTAGCAACCTTTAAGGAAGTGGAGATGCTTCAGCTGTGTGATGAACTGGATGTATGGTGAATTACTTAACCAAAGCCATAAGAGAGAAACAAAGTGTAGGATAAAAATGTAAAAGTTTTAAGATCATCACTTATTTTGAATCTGGTTTCTCTCAAGGTTTCATCCTCGTCTCTTGTCGTCTCATGGAGTTTTTCTTTGCCACTGGTGCTTCTGGCTCTCAAATTAGGAACACAGTAAAACTGTTTTTCTGTAAAGCCATGTGTGATAAGACCATGTCTAAATTACACTATATAGATACATGATGCACAAAAGTATCGGGACACCCGACTTTCCCAACCGTGTGTGGAAACTGTGGCATGAAATATTCCCTTCACTGGAACCAGAAGATCTAAACATGTTCCAGCACGTCTATGCCCCTGTGCACAAACTCCATGCAGATCTGCTTTCCATGCATTGGAGTAGAAGATCTCCTGCTATAGAGCTTCAGCCTGATTGAACATGATGAATTTGATTGCTGACTGGACCCCAGGCCTCCTCACTTCCTCACCTACCCAACTGATCAGAAATCTCCACAAAATCCAAGGAGGTTCTTCCCAGAACAGTAGAGGTTATTATAACAGCAAATAGAGACTAAATGTGGAATCAGATGAAGCACATACACCCTTATGGTTGGGTGTCAAAATAAATAAATAAATTGAGTAGAACATTAATTCTTTATTACTCAAAATTCAAAACATCTCCACACCCCAAACCTGTACGACTCATTTCCACCTTTAGATTTAATATAAATTAAATTCTATACAATTGTCAAAAAAACACACACACACACACACACACACACACACACACACACTCTCTCTCTCTAAATCTCCATAAACTGAACAATAACTTCACACAGCACTGAAAATCACCACCAAAACTAATCCAAAAACTGTCAAATGATCATAAATAACAATTAAAATGGACATTTTTATAAATAGAACGCTTTTAAACAGGACAAAACATTATACAATTTACATTTTTGATCTGTATGCATTTGCTGAAAAATATATCTCAAGCGAAAAAAAAAATACAATAAGAGAAAAACTCACCTTGTTTAAATCACACAATAAACCTTGTAAAAAAGTGTACGAAAGCAAAATCACACTGCTGTGAATAGAAATTTTAAATGTTGCTCACTAAAACAATGCTTACTCGAACGAGAACGTGCTACATTTGCATAAGGCGGAGTCTCGAAAGGAGAGTTTTACACACATACTTTTGATATGAGGTTTGCCTTTAAATAGATCATTTGTAAACAATAACAATATTTACAAAGAAAAATTATATATGTATATATTCGGTCTGCGTATTTAATGTATCACGCTAGCAAGAGAGCAATCGGGGGGGAGGGGGGGGGGCCTGTTCAGCAATAATAATAATAATAATAATAATAATAAGTAATGGGATTAAACACTGGTTGATTTTGTGTAACTCCGGATTCCTTCTCAGATTAAAAACAACTCGAGATACGGAACAGGTTTTCAACAGAACAGGTCACAGGAACTTTTACATTAAAGCAGAAACTGCGTGGTCGCTTGCTAGCGTGAGGGAACTGCAGCACTGAAACGTGCGGATATTATTGAGGTAATACGACGCTCTCCTCCTCTCAGCTCACGTAGGTGAGGACGACGGACTGGATGGGCTCCCTGCACACGGGGCACAGCTTGTTGCGCTTTTTGAGCTTCTTGGCGCAGGTGTAGCAGGCCATGAGGTGTCCGGTGCGTCCGTGTACGATGCAGCCGTTCTTGGGTCTGCTCTGGCAGATGACGCAGGGCTCGAGGCAGGACGCGGGCAGGCACAGATCGGTGCTGTTTACGCTGGTGGTGCGCTCCAGCTCGGGCGTTTCGTCCTGGCTGGAGGAGGTGGAGGGTTGCGAGTGGGAGAGAGACGAGCCCTGCGAGTCGGAACAGGAAGTACTCTGCGAGCGAAGGATCTTGCCGTCCGGGACGTCCACGCCGTCGTCGGGGTCGAGGGTCGGAGTTGGAGATTCGGCGCACGGGGTTTTGGTTTCGAGGTCGGGGTCGCTGCAGGCGGTTTCTATTTGCGTGTGGTTGCCGGGGTCCTCGGGCACAGAGCAGGTCTCGGGCAGCCATCCAGGACGCACCTTCCAGCAGCTTTTGCAGTTGCGCGGGAGAGGAGGGTTCAGCTCGTCACACTCGGCACATTTCCAGTAGTCCTGAGGAAACGTACGTACATACACACACACACACACACACACACACACACACACACGACTTTGTTAAAAAAAATTATAAAGGGCGGGGCTTAAACCTTGGCAATTATTATAATTATTAAATATAATCATTTTCTTGGTGCGGGACGTACCTCCTCAGTGATCTCTGTATCTTCATCGAAAGAATCCTCATCCTCTGCAATGATCGTTACCTCATACACCTTTAAAAAAAAAACGTGAGAAGTTAAATAAATAAAATACCACTAATCTAAACACAGTACAGACCACATTCCTGCTCGAACCTACAACCAATGACCACAAGAGGGAGCCATGTGCTGGGTTCCCAAATTAAATACAAAAATGGGGCTAATTATTTTTGTTCAATTTTTTTTTTTTTACAGGAGTTTCTGTATCTGTATCACAGGATAGATGCGAGACCTCGTCCTCTCCGGGTACGGAGTCTTCGTCGTTCTCACTGTAGGCGTCTGAATCGATAGACTCCACCTCAAACTCCACACTGAAGTTATCAGAGTCAGAATCATCACCACCCTCATCACTCTCATCACTGTGAGATCTACCTGCCTCCTGTAGAACAGAAAGAGAGATACAGGTCAGTCAAAAAGATCTGATCAATCCCTTCTTATTTGCAATAAACTCTAAATAAGTAGTTTCTATAGCAACAGATTTTTCACATAGACAACTGATGGAAAAAAACTGTTGTGGTGTAGGAGGAATAAAACACTTGGGAATAGAAAAATAATCCTTTTTATACGCGTGTGATGAACGAACCGAATTGCTTTGCGATACTGAAGACTCGCTGCTCCCTCTCTCTCTGTGCAGACCTCCGATCACGCACCACGACAGGCTGTCGTCAAACGTCAGGGAGATGCTGTCAGACTTGTGCCTCTTCCTGGGCTCGCTGGATTCCTCCTCGGCCGAAAGACTCGCTGATAAAAACAAAAACAAATAAAACAACATAGTCTTTGTTGGCGCTGTTTCAGCATCTCGATATGTTACGCAACCCCTCGCTCGGGGAAATAAACTATCTGAGATGTTTTTCTTAACTTGTCTGCTGGAACAGACTTTCTTTGTCTGAAAAGCTCACAGCTCCAAAATATGAAGGGAAAAAAAAAATCGTGGTCATCTGAGCACATTCTGTTCTGCCTCCAGACGTGCATGTCCTTTACAGCTGTTATAAAGACAGTAGTCATGAGTGCTGCCACATGCTTCAGCAGGAACACAGGACCACTCGTCTGAGAGGGGTTCTTCATTACGGCCCGAGCCAGTAAGTGCATTTCGGTTTCAGATGCACATACCTACAGTGTCAGCTTTTTAGAGAATGTTCAGGAAACACACCAACACACCTCAGGTGTGTCAAAAAAAATGCTGGCAGGAATCTCAGGCATTTAGATCAGGTTTGGAGATCCGGGTTTTTTTTTTTTTTTTCAACGTGCAGGAACACAACTGCTTTAAATCGTGCGTTTGATTATTTGATTTTGCTACACTAGATGAACACAGATTGATGAAGCCTGAACAGAAGATTGGTATGTGCTTCTTCCTGAACATCCCATTCCACCTCAAGTCCTTATTTACTGTTATAATAACCTCCACTCTTCTAGGAAGATGTTCCACTATAATTTCAGCCACAGATTTCAGATTCAGCCACAAAGTCAGGTACTGATGAAGGTAAGGAAGTGAGGAGGCCTTGGGTGTGGTCAGAGTTCCCATTCAGTCATGTTCAATAGAGTTGGAGCTCAATAGAGGAGATCTTCCACTCCAAATCAGGGAAAGTATAAACTATATGGACAAAAGTATTGGGACACCTGACTTGGATTCTTTCACAATCTGTTATCACAAAGCTGAAGGCACACCCTATCCCCTGTCCACACCATGAAGATATACTTCACATGGATTGAAGTGGAAGATCTCCTGCTTTAGAGCTCTGACCCTATTGAACTTAATAAACATGAACACTGACTGCACCTCAGGCCTCCTCACCTACATCACTTTAACACCCTTGTGTCTGAATGAGCACAAGTATACTCAAGTAGAACATCATCTCAGAAGAATAAATTGGGACTAAATGTGGATGTTCAAAAAGCACATAATCATGACCAAACCTTCAAGCAATATAGTGTATCTTCATAGAGATGGATTTGTACACAGGGGCATTGTCAGGTCAGGTTTGGGTCTCCTACTTCAAGTGTATGAAAAATTTCATGCTTCTTCATCCAAAAGACATGCGACCCAATTATGTGTCTACAGCTACATATGGCTGGAAAAGTTGGGTGTCCCAATACTTTTGGTTATAATGTTTGGTGTAGTTTTCAGCACATTCTGGTCTGTAACATCATCTGATTGTGATCACTGAAGTCAGCTTTATTGCTTCACAGTACTGTTCCTGCTGACTCCTGAACATATCAACTTTGACTAGGAAATAAAATCCTGGCTTCAGGACACACACACACACACACACACACACACACAGACAGACACACACACAGACACACACACAGACACACACACAGACACACACACAGACACACACACAGACACACACACAGACACACACACACACACACCATTATCTCTGTCTTATCGGAGTTAATCCTTTTTGTTTGGGTTGTGTGTGTATGTGTGTGTACACACCGGGATCGCTGCTTCGTCGTCTCCTGCGCTGTTGTTGCTGCTGTTGTGGTGTGGAGGTAGATGATGGTGGGTTTGTCTCCTAGAACACAAACACACACACACACCAGTGAGATCCAATCACACTCTTGTCCTACATTCACACCTGAATATAAAGTGCTACAGTGGTGTAAATACACTCTATGGACAAAAGTTTGTGGACAACTGGACATGGGATTCTTATGAGCTCCTTTTTTTCAGCATCTCATTCCACATTTACTGTTTTAATAAACTCCACTCTTCTGGAAAGATCTTTTCAGGGTGTTCTTGTTGAGATTCCTGAGGGGTGCAATCAACTTCCAATTCATTCCAAAGGTGTTTAATAGGGTTGAATGTCAGAGATCTAATGCACTCCAACCTGTGTAAAGGACATGGAGGTTCATGGAGCTGGCTTTGTGCACAGTTGTGAACATTTTCATGTCTGCTAGTTGAAGTGATCTGGCTGGAAAAATCAGGTGTCCCAATACTTTTGTCCATAAAGTTCCTTTTTTAGCAGCTGGAGAAACCGATCCATCAGTCTGTGAAGAAAAGTGCGTTACCTCTGGCCCTCTGTCAGCTTCCCCTTGAGATCTTCGTTCTTTCGATGTTGACTGAGATTCTATGAAAGTAAAAAAAAAAGACAGAATAATTAACTACCGAAACGTTGAATAAAATTCTGGATTATGTTTAAAAAAAACAAAACAAAAAAAAACATTAAACAAGTCTTATAAAGAGGTCAGTAAAAGAAGGTAAGTGTTTGTACCTGGAATTTTCACTGCTATGAGATTTTTAGATATCATTGCAAACAAAGCTCTGGAAAGACAAAAGAACTCAAAAATAACATCCTGCACAAGTTCTGGGTTTCATCCTGTTAAAAAAAAAAACGATTTCTGACGTTCTAAATGCAAATTCCACTTCATGAACAGTTAAATCCAGAAGAGAAGATGCATGATGGTTTCACTTTCAGATGGATTAGAGGAGAAAGGCACCTGTGGTGTCGTGAAACCCCCGCCCCGCGTTCCCAGAGGTCATGAAGTGTTCAGCTGTTTCAGCTGTTGGTGGACGTTAGAGATATACGCACCGTGGTTCTTTGACAGAGAAGCTGTTCACTCCGAGCACTGCACCGAGAGCGTCGTTCCCGCAGTGCACGATGTGCTGCTGCTGTTTATCGTACAACTCCTTACTCATGATGTACTTTCCCAGGTAGAACATAACCTGAATCCAACACAGAAACACAAACAGTGGTAAAGACACACAAATAGCTACATCGTGTTCATTAGAGGAACGAGAGTGACTACTGAAGGATCAGAGTTCTGGGTATTAGTGATGGGTGACAATGATACATGAATACGGTGATACGTTCAGTCATGATATAAAAAATATGGCGGAAAAGTGCAGTTTAACATCCAACATAACTCTTACATATGTTTTAGTATTCATTGTGCATCGTTAGAGAACCTATAGATCATGATACAATGCTGTGTACTGAAGAAATGTTTTCGTTTACCTTCTGGGTTAATTTGCCTGAACCGCTAAAATTAATCATTTGTCTTGCATATAAATCTTTAGTTCTGCAGTCTGAAAAAACACACTCATGTTCATGGAGCCAAAAAGGGAAGTAAGTTATTTGATATGTCCCAAACTGACTTCCTGTTTTAGAAGGAATATGTGTACACATGAAGAGTGAAAGCCATGGAGGCACGTGATGGGAAGTGGCCAAGTGCATTCATGAAAATAAGGTCAACACGTAATGAGCATAAAACGAATGTGAGCAAATAATGGATGGTCCATAAGATGCGAGGATCCAAGTTCACACACACACACACACTATCTTATATATGCTATATATTATATAGCATATATATAAAACAATAAACCCATTTTAATAGTAATTTTTAATATGTTTCCTTTAATGTTTCCTGCAGCAGAAGTGAGTGAAGTGCTGACTAACCCATATGACTAACTCCTTCCAGTAACCACAAGACAAACCACACTCGAGTGACACATCCACAATGCATCTGATTAGAACCAAGCAAACCAATATATATATATGTATAAATAAGGCTACTGTTTTACTGAATATTTTGACAGAACATTAAGTTCCACACAAACACCCAAAAGGAAACCCAGGGCACGGCCCAGACTGAGAGATCGGTCTCATTTATAATCTGACTGAACTAATCAGAGGGACGGAGAATGGAAATCTGAGAGCTCTGTGTTTTTATAACTCGCAGGACACAAAGTAAATTTCCACAGTGTTTCAATGAACAACTCAAACACACCTTTAACCTTCGACGTCTGCTTGGGTCTCTCTTTCTTTCATTAAATGATATTTATTAACTTGTCTAATAAAAACCAAATTATTACCATCCATTTCTGACATTATTTGCACTTTTTCCATTTTGCATATCTATTTTTGATTTATCATTTATTCTGTTTTTTTTTTCTCTTCGAGCTGCTTTTGAAATGAATAAAATCACTATTTCATATATTTTAAACTTCATAAAACAAACTGGATCAAATAAACTTTTAAAATAAATAAATAAACCTGATGCAAATATTAAGGAGGAAAACCAGTTTGAAACCAGATGATCACGTTTCAACAGTGTGAAACCGTCAATAACACCGAGTCTTCAACATGATCCTTCTGATCATCAAGAAATCAGCAAATAATTATTTTATGTATATTAAATTAAAACTAAATTAAAGTTAAGGTATTTGTACTCCACACGAAGCATCACAATTATAAAACACTACCAATATAAATCACAACACCATCACATTCCCAGCACCTGCTCTGTAAACTTTATGACTAAACCCACTGTTAGAAGAGCAGTACCACACAGGTGTAGTAAAGTGACAGGTAAACCTGCTCCTACCTCCTTCATGGTGAAAACCTCCTTATCTGCTCCTGCATCTTTCAGCAGGGTCTGTAACTGCACTTTGGGTCTTACCTACAGACAAAAAGTAAAGCAGTAAGTAAAATCCCATAGAAATCATCACACTGAGGGTTCATTCCTGGAGAGATTCCTGGAGTTAAACTCACCAGCTTTTCATTGTCAATCTTGTTGATCTGTGAACTGCTCAGGCAGTTATCCATAGCCATGGTGGAGATCTGTGGAGTAGAGAGAAACAAAAACATAAACAACAAATTCAGGTATATGATTACAGCATGTGGTGTGTAAAAGAGCAGAAATTCCTTACCTTAAACCAAATAAATAAACTTTATATATATTATACACTCATCTGTACATAAAGTGCCTCAGCTCAGCTGAGTGAGAAGGTCTGAGGTGGCGTACAGCTGATTTAAATGGGTTTGAGAGAGGAGGGGGCAGAGAGAAAGAACGAGAGAGAGAGAAAGAACGAGAGAGAGAGAGAGAGAGAGAGAGAGAGAGAGAGAGAGAGAGACATGTCAGGGCTAGCATGGTGAAGACTCCTGATGCGTTTTAGGGCGGGACTGTATTCTAGAGTTGAAGGATTCAACATGTCCAAGCATGACTGCTCGGCCTGCCTACTAGTCTACTAACCTACTCAGTAGTACAGCACAGCACAATCAATACTACACCCAACAGCTGCCTACTTCCTTCCTTATCACAGGCAGAATTTGCTGATATTGTAGAATATTTTAGATGCTGTTCTGCTTTAGATAAGACGGGGTAGAACCGGGCGGCCCCATGTGTTTTTAGTACTCATCAGCACACGAGTAGGAGTGTGAGAGTGCGCTGAATGCATGCCCGGACATGCCTCTGAGTTACAGGGCCAACCTCCAGCATTACGTCAGAGGAGGAGAGAACACACCAACCCAACACTAGCTTAATCACTAAACCCAACACTAGCCCAAACACTAGCCCAGATAGCTGGGCATGTCTGAATGTCTAGTATGCATGTAGAAATGTTTCCACTGTGAATGAGTGTAATACATGTGCATGCATTTTTATTATATATATATATATATATATATATATATATATATATATATATATATATATATATATATATATATATACACACACACACACACACAGAGTGTGTGTTGCACTAACCCAGAATTGAATAAAATGCATGGACATCAACTTTTCACCGCTATATACTTCTATGCTTAACATATATATGCACACAAATTAATTATCTTGCTATCTATAATGCAAATTATCATTACTATTCTACTAATGGGGTCTGAGGAAATGCACAAGCGCGACCATGTATATCCCACTGCACAATAATGTACAATAATATACATTATATATAACTTCTCCTACTGCAGAGTTGCACCGTGTGTGAGATTTCGGCGTAAATTAATATTTATTCATTATACTACACCCTTTTATTCAAGTATTAGACTATAAACTCGCCTCGAATCAAACAACTCTCTTCCCCCCGCTAGCAGTTCGCTCCCCTCGCATGCGTCTCGCAGGAAAACCCGAGGCTGTGTCGGGCCTTCGGGCGCCAATGCACGCTAACTAGCACAACAAGAGTTTGAGCTACGAGCTAACAAAACATATACTTTACAGCTATAAGAGAAATCACGAATATGTTCTCTGGGACGGAGAAGGCTCCCCAAAAAAACTCTAAAGGAACAATGTTGATGATAATAATAACTACAATAATAATAATAATAATAATAAAAACTCTAATCCGTTTCCTACCTCTGACTGGCGAAGTGAAGTTCCGGCGTGCTCGAGCGCGACCTCTGTAGGAGGACCGTTAAAACTTGTGTTTTTGAATGTTGGAAATCGCGCGCGCGCCGCGTCTTTTACCATTACACATATCGATTATAGAAAAGATTCAATTATTTATCCACTCATTCATTCATTCATTCATTCATTCATTCATTCATTCATTTATTCATTCATTCATTCATTCATTTATTCATTTACTCATTCGTTCATTCATCCACTCATTCATTTATTCACCCATCCACTCATTCATTTATTTATCCACTCATTCATCCACTCATTCATTTATTTATCCACTCATTCATCCACTCATTCATTCATTTATTCATTCATTCATCCACTCATTCATTCATTTATTCATTCATTTATTCATTCATTTATTCATTCACTCATTTATTCATCCACTCATTCATTTATTTATTCACTCATTCATCCACTCATTCATTCATTCATTCATTCATTCATTCATTCATTTATTCATTCACTCATTTATTTATCCACTCATTCATCCACTCATTCATTCATTTATTCATTCATTCATCCACTCATTCATTCATTCATTTATTCATTTATTCATTCACTCATTTATTCATCCACTCATTCATTTATTTATTCACTCATTCATCCACTCATTCATTCATTCATTCATTCATTCATTCATTTATTCATTCACTCATTTATTTATCCACTCATTCATCCACTCATTCATTCATTTATTCATTCATTCATCCACCCATTCATTTATTCATCAACTATTTCATTTATTCATTCATTAATTCATCCACTCATTCATTTATTTATCACTCCAGACATCTGTCTGCTCTCTAAATAACACGTACAGAACTCAGACGTGCTTCGGCTCTTCGTCTTGTTGTACGGTGAAGTCGCTTCCAATGAGCCGCAGTCCAGACGGAACTGCATGATGATGAAGTGTGGAATAGAAGTCATGTTGGGTCACTTTCACTTTCCAGAATCTTCTCTGCTCCAAAACAACCTCAAACCATTAAACCTCCACCTCCATGTGTGAGTGTGGGGGTGAGGGAGTCTGATCACATCTTCTCTCCTGTTCTCCTTCTTACACAAGTTCTTCTGGTAGAGACAAAAATGTCCCATTTGAACTCCATAGAACTTTCTTCCACTTCTTTATTGTAAAAGTAAATCTTCATTTATTCATATGGTTGAAATACCTATTTTGTTGCATAAATGAAGTAAACCTGCATGTGTCTCACCAACAATAGAAAACTCTTTGTTTCCAAACTGTCAGGCTCTGATCAGTGTGTGAATTACAGCTGGAAGGTATGCATGGTGTTGACACTGATTAAAGACTTCATGGAGATCTGTGAAAACCTAAATTATCATCCAATAATGGATTTACAAGAAAAGACTTTCATCACACACTGATTACCACGTTATCTACCCATAGACATGGACCACCTGTGAGCAGATATTGTTTGGAATGCTGGTTTGAGTCGGAGTATGGTGATGTAACAGATATGAGTTTGTGCAGTAGACTGTATATGTCAAGACGACTACGTTCAAGTTTAAGTCCAGGACTAGCTCATCTCCAGTATGGAATGAGTCTTAATGGGCTGAAGACGAGGCCAAATCAGGATGGAGTCATATTTCCAAATCCATATTGAGGTCAAACTTTTGCTGCAACCACTTTGTGCATTGAGGCTGATTTTCCTTCTTTTTTATACACAAACATTATTTTGAGGATCCAAGAGTGTAAGATCTCATGCCAATATGCCTGAGAGTCAAAAAAGTCCATATCAATGTAAAAAACAGACTCCTGACTTACAGCTCAGTCTACAGCGCATTGTTGATGTAAATATAAAACACACCTGTTTATTAATAAATCTATTAAATTAACAGAACCTTAATTTATTTCCCCTATAGGAATCTAATCAATGTCAGGGTGATAAACTGATGATTCACACAGAGCCACATTACAGAACACCGTGACTGATTCATTACAGCGTTTCCACACGCATTTTAAACCGTTTATTCTCCAAAACAGACGTGTAGCACAGTGTGTAAACGAGAAATAAACACTGGATAAAAAAAAACACCCTGAAAGTCAAAATAATAATAATATATTTATTTTTAATTCTATATTTATTAGTAGTAGCAGTATTTATAATAATGACAGCAAAATGACAAGCCAAAAAGTCTGCAATTTCTGTAAATAAAATAAAAAAAACAACAACACAAAAATAAAATTAAATTCTATGGAAAAAAACAAATAAAATAATAAAATGTAGTGAGTGTATGTGATGAAGATGATGATGATGATCTTGTGTGATGTCTTGACATGAACCATCTATTACACTGCAAAACATTATTATAATTATGTGACAAAACTTAATATTTATTCATACTTTATCAGTAAAAAAAATTAGATAGATAGATAGATAGATAGATAGATAGATAGATAGATAGATAGATAGATAGATAGATAGATAGATAGATAGATAGATAATTTTTCATTTCATTTTATTCTTTTTTTTAAACCAAAGAATTGAAATTAGTGAAAATGTTTCAAGATATTTTTTCCTATCCAAAAATGTAGGAAATACTCAAATAAAAAATTTCTTTTAAAAAAAGTTAATAAATAAAAATAAAAAAATCCATCCTTCAATAAGTGTAGGAATATTTATTCATCTCATGATGGGAAGGAAATAAATAAATAATTGTCCCTATATTTAATATTTCTTTGTAATGAAACACATCAGCATACATGATAGTACAGGAAGTTTATAGTATTTCAGAGCTGACATTAGCAGGTCGTTTCCCAGGTGATTGTTGTGTAATCTGTAGACTCTCAGGGTTACAGAGACCCACAGAGATCCACAGAGATCCACAGAGACCTGCAGCTGAGTGAAACACAGACTTCCTGCACTGTGCACAAATCTTTAGAACATTGCAGGAATTCTCCAAACCCCTCTGGTTTGTTCTGCTCTGTACACAGTGCTGTGTGTTCATTGTGTAATCCTGATGTTTGACGTGAGGCACGTGAGCGTGTCACTGACGCCGTGTCCTGTTCCTGAAAACTGCACTAATGACTCAGAGATTATTTTAGAACGACGTGTTCCTGAGCTCGACATGTTCAGGCATGTAGAGACCAGACGACTGAATTCCCCCCAGACCATGAAATATTCTGCAGAAAAATCAGCCCTGGCCACAATAATGAATCTACTCCACTTTTTATGTCTATTAGTTAGTTTTAAACACACACACACACACACACACACACACACACAC
>NC_139597.1:1773120-1815620 GCF_946808225.1 Silurus aristotelis | reverse complement strand
GCGAGTGAAAGTTCACAGACGGTTTGGTGAAATCCGCAGGCGGAGGATTCCTGCAGGAGCAGTTGGAACTAGGAGACTCGGGGAACAGATCCAAATCTGATCAAACAGACCTCTGTCTCAATACAGCAACCATACAGTTTATAGATTCTGATCTATTTAAATCAGATCAACTAAAAACATCCCACTGAAGAGTGTGTGATGGAGGGAGGGAGAGAGAGAGAGAGAGAGAGAGAGAGGGAGAGAGAGAGAGAGAGAGAGAGAGAGAGAGATAGATTAGGGGCAAAATAGAGATGAATGGCAAAGGGAGAAAGAAAGAGAGAGAGATAAAAGGGGGGAGAGAGAGAGAGAGAGAGAGAGAGAGAGAGAGAGAGATGTGGTAAAATAAATAAACAGAGAGAGATAGACACAAAGAGAAATGCACTGAGACTTCAGTATAAATCCTTAAGCTGATGATTCACATAATGCTGTGTGTGTGTGTGTGTGTGTGTGTGTGTGTGTGTGTGTGTCTGTGTGTATGTGTAATTAAAGGCTGTAAGACAAACATTGTTTACCTTTTATTTTATTTCGAAATAAAACACTGAATGATGTAAAAATAGTAAAATTTGAAATTTCAGGATTTAAAGTGTGCGTGTTTGTCCAGTCAGGGGCGGAGTCAGGGGCGGAGTCGGGGGCGGAGTCGGGGGCGGAGTCCGTGTCACTCAGAGCTGTGATAAATCTGTGGTGTGTAAGAGGCTTCTCCTCGTCTCATGTACTTTGAAGCCAGTGAATTTCTTCACATTTCCCACTGATGTTGGGAAGATGGGGTCAGACACGATACAGCGCCCCCTGGAGGGGCCCCAAGAGTGGCAGCTTGGTTATACTGGGGCTTGAACCCCCGACCTTCCGATCAGTAACCCAGAGACTTAAGCACTGAGCTCCGACTCCCCTGTGTGTGTGTGTGTGTGTGTGTGTGTGTGTGTGTGTGTGTGTGTGTGTGTATTCAGGGTCTCTGAGCGAGCCGGCTCCTGCTCTCCTCCTGCTCGCTGAGTTTGAAGTGTGTGTAGGTGAGGATGCCGCTCAGTGTGCAGGCGATGCCCAGACCCTGGTGTGGAGACAGAGGCTCGTGGAACAGCAGGAATCCCCCCAGCAGCGTGATGCAGAACTTAAAGTGACCAAACATGTTGTAGCTGTGAACATCTCAGGTTAAGGATCAACAACTAAAACACAGACACACACACACACAGATGTAAAAAAAAAAAAATAGGAGAGAAAGGAATGTAAGTCTTCTTCTTTTGGCTTCTCCCATTAGGGGTCTCCACAGCGGATCATCCATCTCCATACCCCTCTGTCCTCTACATCTCATCAGATACTCAAAATACTCCCTCCATCTTCTCAACACACTCTCCTCACTAGTCAACACATTTCCATCTCCATCCTTTACTGCTCTAACTTGCAGCACATCCTTCCCAGCTCGGTTCCTCTGCCTGGACAATCGCTGTCTTTCTTTCTATTTCCAGATGTCACACCAAGAACCTTTCTATCTGTCTCTCTCATCACTCCTGCAGTAGTTCCAGAATCACCCAACACCTCTTCACCACCACCGAGCTCCTGTCTGGCCTCTTCCCTGAACCTCACACTACAGTCTTCCTCCTTCAGTTTTCACCATCTTATTCTTCTTTTAGTCCTCACTCTCCTCCTCTTCTTTTCACCTCCAAAAACGTCCTACAGACCACCATCCGATGCTGTCTAGCTACACTGTCCCCCGCCAACACATTACAGTCTCCAATCTCCTTCAGGTTGCATCTCCTACATAGCACATAGTCCACCTGTGTGCACCTTCCTCCACTCATACATGAAGAGAGAGGAATCTAAGTAATAAAACAAAAAAGAAAAAAAAGTAAACAGAAGAAAAAAGGAAAATCTGATGAAAAATAATGATGCTAATATTAATAATAATATTAATAATAATAATAATAATAAAAAATAAAAAACACAAGAATGAAAAAAACACCAGAAGAAAAAAGAAACGACAAAGAAAAAAAAATGAAATTAAAAGAAATTAAAAACAGAGGTAAAAAAAATAAACAAAGTAAGAAAAAAAATAAAAATAAAATGGGAATTTCGATGTCAAACGAAACAGAATGGAAAGAAAAAGTGAAAAAGGAAAAGACAAAAAAGGAAAGAAAATGCAGGTGAGTTTAAATTTTAAAGTTTAAAGTTTAAAAGATTTTAAATTTAATTAAAAAAAAATTTAATAAAAAAATCATATAAAAATTTAAGAAAATGCTGAAAATGTTGAAACAGAAGAAGAAGAACTGGAGGAGAAATAATTCAAAGTGCTAAGAAGAAAATGCTGTATAGATTTTGAAGCGTTTTGATGACGTCATCTTTCGGAGACTCCTGCGCTCACATTAGTCACAGCACCATCTAGTGGTGAAGCTCAGTAACGCTTTATACAGAAGAGTGTCTGAATAAAATCTCCAAAAAAACCTAGTGGATCATCTTCCCAGAAGCTGAAGGTTCCAATAGCAGCACATGGAGACTAAATGTGAAACAGGGTGTCCACAATCTACCGTATAGTGTGTATAATCTGAGAGAGAAAGGATACGTGACGGGAGATGTGTTCCCGATGATCCAGTAGATGGACAAATTCACCAGGAAGGCTATGATGCCAGAGAGGAACACCATCACCTGGAAACAGTGAGGGGAAAAATTAACGATTGTTCAGTGTCTGAAATAATCACCAGAGTGAAATTTAATTTCACATTAGGTCACATTTCTTTATAAAGACTGTGATGCTTTTCACGGTTTTATTTAAAAAACTCCAAATGCAGAATAATTTCCCAATCCAGAATCAACATTTCACCATTTTCAGATTTATATAGAATCTACACACACATTTACACACCTCTACACACCTTTATACACACTTACACACACACACACACACACACACACACAAATACACCTTTACAAACATTTACACACACTTCTACACCTCTACACACACTTACACACCTTTATACACCTTTGCACAACTTACACACCTTAATACACCTTCACACACATACACACACACACACACACACACACACACACACACACACACACACACACACACACACACATTTACACATACTAATACAAACTTACACACCTTTACACACCTTTACACACACACACATTTTCACACCTTTACACACACTTACACATACTAATACACTGTTACACACACTCTTACACACTCTTACACACACACACACATTCACACACTATTACACATACTAATACACCTTTACACACCCTTACACACACTCTTACACACCATTACACACACTCTTACACACTCTTACACACACACACATTCACACACTATTACACATACTAATACACCTTTACACACCCTTACACACACTCTTACACACCATTACACACACTCTTACACTCTTACACTCTTACACACTCTTACACATACTAATACACCTTTACACACCCTTACACACACTCTTACACACCATTACACACACTCTTACACTCTTACACACTCTTACACATACTAATACACCTTTACACACTCTTACACACACTCTTACACACACTCTTACACACACTCTTACACACACTCTTACACACACTCTTACACACACTCTTACACACACTCTTACACACACTCTTACACACACTCTTACACCTTTACACACACTTACAGTTATTAAAATAAATATAAATAAAGAGACCCGTTGTGATTTTACGATGTGAAACAGAATGAATTTTCTGACGTGTATAAAACCAAAAAACAAATAGCAAATTTCTACGGATTAACATCGTAAACAAAATTAACTACAGGTTCATCGATCAATAAACCTATAAATTCTCCCAGAAAGCTGAAGTGATTAAGAAAATTGTCCAATTCAGGGACTGTGATCATCTGAAGTGCTCTATGTGTATACTGGTTAAAGCTGAAGGTTCCAGACAGTAAAGGAATGTCACATCAAAACCACTTAACTGATAAACATTCAGCTGATGAACAGCTTGTTGTTCGTGTCTGATTAACTGTGTCATGTGACGAAAGAAGGATCAAGAGGAGATAAGCTGGTCAAAAGTTCAGAAGGAAGATTTCAGCAGTGAGACGATCTCGAGATCCATAACTGTGTAGGAGATATTTAGATGCAGGAGCATGAAATCTCTCCTTCTGAACTAGGAGACCCTGTGCACAAAGCCAGCTCTATGAAGATCTGCTTTCCATGGGTTGGATTTGGTGGAAGATCTCCTGCTTTAAAACTCCATGCACTATGGTCAGGTGTCCACAAACTTTCGATCCTACAGTGTATATTCATTTCTTTAATCTGAACAGGGTTTAGTGCGTCTACGACCAAACACACTGCGCTCTGTTCTCTCCTGACGTGTGTGTAGGAGTAGAGGTAACACACACCACCCAAACAACACTGCTCTTTGTTCACTGTGTGTGTGTGTGTGTGTGTGTGTGTGTGTGTGTGTGTGTGTGTGCACAAGCTCAGGAAATTCCTGTGGCTCTGTGGCAAAGGTGTGTCTGACCAATGAAACAGAATGTTCCCTCTCTCTCTCTCACACACACACACACACACACACACACACACACACACACACACACCAGGGCTTGTAGAGACCAGGGGCCGAAGATACCCCCCTCCCCAGCGAGGGGCTCGAAGAAGGGGACGAGTGTGAGGAGGAAGGCGGAGGACATGGGAGCCTGGTAATACAG
Source organism: Silurus aristotelis (assembly GCF_946808225.1). Taxonomy (NCBI): domain Eukaryota; kingdom Metazoa; phylum Chordata; class Actinopteri; order Siluriformes; family Siluridae; genus Silurus; species Silurus aristotelis. The sequence goes on along the minus strand of NC_139597.1, from coordinate 1,810,900 downwards.
CAACTGCATGGAGTTCACCTGCAGCTCGTGCTGCTTCGCTCCGACCCACTGCAACACACACACACACACACACACACACACACACACAAAACATCATCAGATATAGCCCCATTTTCAGAATAACCACTTCGATCATGCCATGAACACCATCCGAATTTGTGCGTTTCTATGGCAACACAGCCGGCAGACGTGTGTTAAGACACGTGAGAAAAACGACAGTTTCAACCTCTGAACGTCACGAGCGCCGACACTGGAGACTCTTTTCATACACCCAGAACTGTAGGCCATTTTAATACTGTTTCTATAGCAACAGCTCGTTCTACGTAAACACGTGATTGTAATATTTAACGTGTGAGGAATGAGTCTCCAGTGTCAGCACCTTCAGAGAGAGGTTCTGAGAGAGACCCTGATGGAGGCTCTGATAGAGGCCCTGATGGAGGTCTGTGGTTACTGTGGAGACTGTTGAGGAAAAAGATCTTACCACTTGGTACAGAGAGGTAACCAGGACCCCCAGCGTTGCGAAGACCATCCCCAACAAGTTAAACTTCACATCATAGTAGGAGTTCAGGACAACCCCTAACGTGATCGGCACCTGATACACACACACACACACACACACACACACACACACACACACACACACACACACACAATTAGAAACGTGTGAAGTTATTCTGTGGTGATACTGTGTGAATTAAATACAGCTGTGAGGTGACTCTGTGCTGTAATGTGATGCTCTATTCTGTATAGACTCTCTGTGGCGTGATGTGACTCTCTATGCTGTGGTTTGACTCACTATACCATGACATGTCTCTCTGTGGCATGACCCCCTGTGCTGTACCGTGACTCTCTATGCTGTGTTGTGACTCTCTGTGCCATGCCATGATTCTCTGTGCCGTGTGTGACGCTTTATGATGTACTGTGACTCTCTGTACTGTGAAGTGAATCTGTGCTGTGTGACGTGACGCTCTGTGATGTGACTCTGTGCCATGCCATGCCTCTTTGTGGTCTCATGAAGTGAATCTTTGCTATGTGATGTGACGTCCTATGATGTGACTCTCTGTACTGTGATGTGACTCTCTGTACTGTGGTGTGACTCTCTGTACTGTGGTGTGACTCTCTGTACTGTGGTGTGACTCTCTGTACTGTGGTGTGACTCTCTGTACTGTGGTGTGACTCTCTGTACTGTGGTGTGACTCTCTGTGCAGTGATGTGACTCTCTGTGCAGTGATGTGACTCTCTGTGCAGTGATGTGACTCTCTGTGCAGTGATGTGACTCTCTGTGCAGTGATGTGACTCTCTGTGCAGTGATGTGACTCTCTGTACCGTGATGTGACTCTCTGTGCAGTGATGTGACTCTCTGTGCAGTGATGTGACTCTCTGTGCAGTGATGTGACTCTCTGTGCAGTGATGTGACTCTCTGTACCGTAAAGTGACTCTCTTTACCGTGATGTGACTCTCTGTACCGTGATGTGACTCTCTGTACCGTGAAGTGACTCTCTGTACCGTGAAGTGACTCTCTGTACCGTGATGTGACTCTCTGTACAGTAAAGTGACTCTCTGTACAGTAAAGTGACTCTCTGTACAGTAAAGTGACTCTCTGCGGTGTGAGGTGAATCTTTGCTATGTGACTCTCTGTGCCGTGCTGCTGTTTCTCACCAGAGTGAGTTTGATCTTGGTGGAGAAGCTCTTCCCGTAGAAGGTGGTCTGGATGAGGATAATAACTGGTGTGGTCATGGCTTTGGCCAGCTGGTAGGTCCCGATGGTGTTGTTTTGCAGAGACAAGTTGGTGAAAGCCACAAAGCCGCAGAAGCTCAGAGCCAGGAGCAGGACGCTGGCAGGTCGGAGCTTCTTCGGCGAGAAAATGTCCATCTTCTGGCACACGAAGAGCCCCAGCCACGTGACCACGAAGTGCACCAGGGTCAGGGTCATGTTGGGGAAACCGTAGTGCACGTAGATCCATTTGTTGATAAAGACAATGCAGATAGAGGAGAGCAGATTGACCAGCAGACCCACTACGATCCGGCTGTTGGAGAAGAGCTTCCCCAGCCTCGAAAGCATTCCGGAAGTGTTTCACTTTCTGCTCAAGCGCCTAAAACGGCTAACAGGAACCTTCCTGAACTCCCCGAGGAGACGGTGAGGTAAAACAAGGCGCAGGTCATGGCACACTGAAACTCCTTCACCACCACTCCAGCATCTCCCACATTTCTTCTGCGCCTGCTGGACGCGTGAATGTGACGTCATTGAGACGCGCCGGGAAAGGCTCGTGCCAATCCACAGCGAGGGCACTACAGAGCCCGGGGTTAGGGCACTACAGAGCCCGGGGTTAGGGCACTACAGAGCCCGGGGTTAGGGCACTACAGAGCCCGGGGTTAGGGCACTACAGAGCCCGGGGTTAGGGCACTACAGAGCCCGGGGTTAGGGCACTACAGAGCCCGGGGTTAGGGCACTACAGAGCCCGGGGTTAGGGCACTACAGAGCCCGGGGTTAGGGCACTACAACCTCCAGCCTGAAGTCACTACTGCAGGAGAGAAATATAAATATATCATAATTATAAACATAAACATAAAAATATATATATATTTTATGTTTATGTTTATATTATATATATAAAAACCTAAAAATAAATATGTATAAAAATATGAATATAATGGAATCTCTGTTATTATTTTATTTTGTTTTATTCTTTATCATTACAAATTTTTATAAATAAAAATAAAAATTAATATATATAAGTTAAATATAATTGTCATGTTTGCTTGTTGTCATGGTGAAATTTTTAATTCTTTTCCAATAAAACATTACGTTAAATCTGTATGGTATTTTATATAATATTTTTTCTCAGTTTCTATGTTTAATGAAATTTTATAGATAAAATGATCTAAGAAATATTCAATGAATAAATAAATTGTAAATGAAGTGTGAATAAATTAACCCCTTTAAATAGAATTATTTCATTATTATTTTATTGAATCATTATTACATACATAATTATTATGAAAAAATTATAAATGTAAAATATTTATAACATTAATATTAGCTTGTACTTTATTCTCACAGCTGAAAAAAAGAATATTGTCCAAATGTGATCATTTAATAAATATATTAAATATTAAAAACAACAAATAAACTATAAATAAAGTAAAGATTTAATTGTTAATCGTTATATAATATAAAACTATATACATTTTTTATTTCATCCCTTGAAAGTTTATATTTAAATGCATTGACTTTATTAATAAAATACGATATAATTAATATATGATATAATATAATTTAAAATATAATCTAATCTAATATAATATAATATAATGTAATGCAATATAATATAATATAATATAAACAACTAAAATAAATAAATAAATACATAAATAAGTAATGATTACTGTATTTTCACGGTAGATTTAAGCAGATTTATTATTATGAACACTACCTAGTACACGCACGCGCGGATTGGAGCGCGGCACGAGACGGGGAAAGGTAGAGTAAATTAATCTGACCAATCACAGAGCGGCAGACCCAAAAGGAGGCGTGGCTACATAAATAACAAACAATAGCGGCTTTAAAGAGGAGCTGCTGCCACGTCATAATCCAGCGCCGCCTAGTGGTGATACAAAATCACTGTAACTGTGTTTATACTGTGTGTGTATATATATATATATATATATATATATATATATATATATACACAGTATAAACACAGTTACAGTGATTTTTATGTGTGTGTGTGTGTGTGTGTGTTTTTATTCATACCAAAACATGATCCACTTTTCATTTTATAACTTATGTTATAGCATCTATCTATCTATCTATCTATCTATCTATCTATCTATCTATCTATCTATCTATCTATCTATCTATCTATCTATCTATCTATCTATGAAAATAAAATGTTATGCAAATCTAATAAATCCATAATTTATTCACAATAAAATAAAAAAATTTGTTTAAACTGAGAATTTATACCATTTCAAGAAAAAAATTGTCATTATTAAATTGGCTGCAACATGTCTCAAAAAAGTTGGGACTGAGCCGTGTTTCCCAGTGTGTAGCATCACATCTTCTGTCTCTATACGTCTGGGAACTGAGGAGACCAGTTGCTGAAGTTTTGAGAGAGGAATGTTCTCTAATATGTGTCTGATACTGGATTCCAGCTGCTGAACAGTTCTGGGTTTTCTTTTTTGTGTTTTTTTATTTTGATGATGCACCAAATGTTTTGAATGGTGACAGGTCCAGACTACAGACAGGTTCAGCACTCAGACTCTTCTACTACAAAGTCATGATTTTGTAATAAATGCAGTATGCAGTTAGCATCGTTTTACTTACATATTCAAGGCCTTCCCTGAAATCCGTTTTCTGGATGGAAGCATGTGTTGCTCTGAAACCTGTATATACTGTTCAGATGGATAGATGATACACACCAGAGGTCTTGTGGTGTGAAAACTCCACCTCCATCTCTTTCTCTTACCTTCTCCACCACCTTCTTTGTGTCATCCAGACCTAAAAGATTCCAAATACAAATTGTCAAAAGAACAAGGGATGGATGAAGGAGGGAGCGATTAAAAGATATTAGGACATTAAGAAAGAATGAATAAGTGAGCAAGAAAATAGGCGAGTAGATGGCTGTGTGGACGGGGGTGCAGAACGGAAAGGACAAAGAGTTAAATAATATTAAATAATTGTAGCTCCTGGTCAAACAATAACTCTACTAGCGCTTGGAAATACGCCTACACCATATCTTCATGTGGTGTGAAACTATGAAAGCAAGTTTTACTGGTTTTAGGTTTCAGGTAAATCCACCAATTTCTTAGCCAGTGTCACAAAGCCTGCATCCAGAGCCACCAAACCCTGTAGCCAGATCCACCAAGCCCAGAACCAGAGCCATCAAGCTCACAGCAAGCCTGCAGTGAGAGCCATCAAGCTCACAGCCAGGACCACTAAGACCAAACTAGGCTCAGATAGAAAAATGTAAAACAAATTCAGCTCCTTCAATTCATTTAAATTTGTTTTTACTTTATCATCAATGCACATGAGGTCATATATGTGTATGTCCGCAACCAGCGCAGAAGCCAGAATCATCAAGCTCACAGTAAAAGCCATCAAGACCCCTACTGAGGTCCAATAAGACCACAGACAGATACATCAAACCCTGAAGCCAGATCCACCAAGCATACATCAAAAAGAACTTAACCCCAGGTAGATCCTCAACCAATCCTGAAGTCCTCAACCACTTTGTCCAGTTTTGCATGACTAAGCCCTAAAGATCACAGCTCCTGGTCTAACAACTAGCACACGGATATGTGCCCACACCATATCTTTATTTGACATGAAACCATGACCTGTGCAAGCAAATGTTACTGGTTTTAGCTATCAGTTAAATCCACCAAGTTCTCAGTGAGTGTCACAAAGTCTGCATCCAGGGGCCACCAAACCATGCAGCCAGACCATGCACCATACCTTCATGTGACATGAAACCTAGAACTGTGAAAGCAAGCTTTACTAGATTTAAGAGTAAAAACACAATAGACTGAGCTTATTGCAGCATGAGAACAACAACACTTCAAAGAGGCATGAGTGAAAAACAAAGCACTGTTTTACTTTTGGCTAAGACATGAAAAACAGTATGTTACTATTATTAAGAAAATAACATCTCAATAACGATTTGATTTAGGCCCAAAAACAACTCAAAATAAAGAAATAAAAAAATGCAGCAACACAAATTAAGTGTGTATAAAGATCAAAGAACAGCGCTTAAACTGTTAGCCTTCACCACAGCTTTTGGGACTCACAGCTGAAATGCCTCCCTAACTTTAAATGGTAACAGTTTGTGATAATAATATGCTACATACACAATTTAGATATCTTTGGAAAGAAGACACTTTGAGCTTTACTGTCAATCATCACAGTTGATATTCCTCAAAAAGATAAGTTATAGATGATAAAGTGCCATGGATATAAATTTCCTGCCTTGAAAATTATTTTTATTTCATATATAAATACATGAAATCAGTCCTGGAGCAATTCAGAAAATCCAGAAAATCCTTTTCTCCCTCCCCCTGTTGAAAGCCACCTGCTAAACGTACGTATTCATTCATACTCTATTCATACTGTGTGCATAGAAATGAATGACAGACCATTAAAGGCTTTTGTTATACATGTTTGTCTATTGATATTGATTTGGCATTCATATTGATGACCAGGTAGCCAGACAAGCTCTTGTCATTCATATTGATGTGCAGCAATTTCAATCTCAACAACACACACACACACACACACACACACACACACACACACACACACACACACACACACACACACACACACACACACACACACACACACTTACTTTTCAAGCATTTCTCTTATAAAAACAAATGGGCAATAAAACCTATAACATCATATAAAACTGTAAAGGGAGATATAACTTAGATATAAAATAGGCTCAGATTTTCCATCCCTATAAAGATCACCAAGTCTCTGTTGTTACTCTGCCCCAAAAATATTTTCCACATCGCTGCTTTGTGCAAATATCTGATAAAACATCTTTTTTGACTGTTAATTTTTTTTCTTAGTTTTTTTTTTTTTGTAAAAAAAAAAAAAAATCCTGTTAGCACGAGCTGGAAACAGCTGTTTGTGCAGAACCGAGAGCTACATTCACTTTCTGGTCCATTACTGTGCACTTGCTCCTCTTTTTGACCAGTAAGAGTTTCTAAAGAGTTATAAAACTAAGAACTTACCCATGTGGGGAATAAACCAAAACAAAAGAATATCCATCTAAATTACAACACTTTTGTTTGGTTGGAGCAAAAATGCTTTATGACATGTTGATCAGTGGACTCTAATCCATGGGCGTAAATTTCATTTAACAGTAGGGGGGACAATAAATATAAAATTTCTCATGAGCAATTTTTGAAGGGGGACACAAATAATACAGTCAAATTGTACTGATAAAGACACAGTGTCCCCACAGTGAAACACTTTGCTTTTATTATTGTAGCATGGAGACGGCGTCATTATGGTTATTTTAAGTTTAAGTTTTTCTCAGGTTCAATGACAAAGCAAAACAAGGAATTAAAAAAAAGTTTAACATTTTATTTAAAATTAATTTAGACACTTAAGAACAGAATAGAAATTGATTATACAAAAAAATACAGGGGGGTCAGTTGGGATGTAGCACAACCCAGCCATTAGGGGGGCACAAGCCAGTGTACTCTTAGTGCCGGTCCCAAGCCCGGGTAAATGGGGAGGGTTGCGTTAGGAAGGGCATCCAGCGTAAAACATGTGCCAAATCAAATATGCGGATCACAAATGAGAATTTCATACCGGATCGGTCGAGGCCCGGGTTAACAACGACCGCCACAGGTATCGTTAGCCGACAGGGTACCGGTGGAAATTGGGCTACTGTTGGCCGAAGGAGGAAAAGGAGAGGAGGAAGACGTCTACAGAGATAGCAGGAAATGAAGTGTAGGAGAGTGGAGGTTCGGGTTGGTACTTTAAATGTTGGTACTATGACAGGTAAAGGGAGAGAGGTAGCTAATATGATGGAGAGGAGAAAGGTAGATATGTTGTGTGTTCAGGAGACCAAGTGGAAAGGGAGTAAGAGCAGGAACATTGGAGGTGTTTAAACTGTTCTATCATGGTGTAGATGGAAAGAGAAATGGTGTAGGGGGGATTCTGAAGGAAGAGTACAATAAGAGTGTAGTGGAGGTGAAGAGAGTTTCTGATAGGGTGATGATCGTGAAGCTGGAGGTTGAAGGGATGATGATAAATGTCATCAGTGCCTATGCTCCACAAGTTGGCTGTGAGATGGAGGAGAAGGAAAGATTATGGAGTGAATTAGATGAAGTGGTAGATGGTGTACCTAGAAATGAACGATTGGTGATTGGGGCAGACTTTATTGGGCATGTAGGTGAAGGGAACAGAGGTGATGAGGAGGTGATGGGTAGGTATGGCCTTAAGGAGAGGAATGTGGAAGGGCAGATGGTGGTGGATTTTGCTAAAAGGATGGAAATGGCAGTGGTGAACACTTATTTTAAGAAGAAGGAGGATCATAGGGTGACCTATAAGAGTGGAGGAAGGTGCACACAGGTGGACTATGTTTTATGCAGGAGATGCAACCTGAAGGAGATTGGAGACTGTAAGGTGTTGGCAGGGGACAGTGTAGCTAGACAGCATCGGATGGTGGTCTGTAGGATGGTTTTGGAGGCGAAGAAGAAGAGAAGGAGCGTGAGGACTGAAAGAAGAATAAGATGGTGGAAACTGAAGGAGGAAGAGTGTAGTGTGAGGTTCATGGAAGAGGTCAGACAGGAGCTCGGTGGTGGTGAAGAGGTGCCGGATGATTGGGCAACTACTGCAGGAGTGATGAGGATGGCAGCTAGAAAAGTACTTGGTGTGACATCTGGAAATAGAAAGCAAGACAAGGAGACGTGGTGGTGGAATGAGGAAGTGCAGGAGAGCATTAGGGGAAAGAGGTTGGCAAAACAGAAGTGGGATCGACAGAGTGATGAGAAAAGTAGGCAGGAGTACAAGGAGATGCGGCAGTAGGTTAAAAGGGATGTGGCGAAAGCCAAGGAAAAGGCATATGAGGAACTGTATAAGAGGTTGGACACTAAGGAAGGAGAAAAGGATTTATACCGATTGGCCAAGCAGAGGGACCGAGCTGGGAAGGATGTACTGCAAGTTAGAGCAATAAAGGATGGAGAGGGAAATGTGTTGACTAGTGAGGAGAGTGTGTTGAGAAGATGGAGGGAATATTTTGAGCAGCTGATGAATGAGGAAAATCAGAGAGAGAGAAGGTTGGAGGATGTGGAGTTGGTGAAGCAGGATGTAGATAGGATTAGTAAGGAGGAAGTGAGAGCAGCGATTAAGAGGATGAAGAATGGAAAGTCGTTTGGACCAGATGACATACCGGTAGAAGCGTGGAGATGTTTAGGAGAGATGGCAGTGGAGTTTTTAACCAGATTGTTTAACAGTATTCTGGAAGGGGAGAGGATGCCTGAGGAATGGAGAAGGAGTGTGCTGGTACCGATCTTTAAGCATAAGGGAGATGTGCAGACCTGCAGTAACTACAGGGGAATTAAATTGATCAGTCACACCATGAGTTATGGGAAAGAGTAGTGGAAGCCAGGCTGAGAGAAGAGGTGACCATCTGTAAGCAACAGTATGGTTTCATGCCGAGGAAGAGCACCACAGATGCCTTATTTGCTTTGAGGATGTTGATGGAGAAGTATAGAGAAGGACAGAAGGAGCTGCATTGTGTATTTGTGTATTTAGAGAAAGCATACGACAGGGTGCCGAGAGAGGAGTTGTGGTATTGTATGAGGAAGTCAGGTGTGTCAGAGAAGTATGTGAGGGTGGTGCAGGACATGTATGAGGACAGTGTGACGGCAGTAAAGTGTGCAGTAGGTACGACAGACTGGTTCAGGGTGAAGGTTGGACTGCATCAAGGATCGGCCCTGAGCCCTTTCCTGTTTGCAGTGGTGATGGACAGGTTGACGGACGAGGTCAGACAGGAGTCTCCCTGGACTATGATGTTTGCAGATGATATTGTGATTTGTGGTGAGAGTAGAGAGCAGGTTGAGAAGAGCCTGGAGAGGTGGAGATATGCGCTGGAGAGAAGGGGAATGAAAGTCAGTAGGAGTAAGACAGAGTACATGTGTGTGAATGAGAGGGAGGGCAGTGGAGTGATGCGGTTGCAGGGAGAAGAGGTGGAGAAGGTGGAGGAGTTCAGGTACCTGGGGTCAACAGTGCAAAGTAATGGAGAGTGTGTTAGGGAAGTAAAGAAAAGAGTGCAGGCAGGGTGGAGTGGGTGGAGAAGAGTGACAGGAGTGATTTGTGATAGAAGAGTATCTGCAAGAATGAAAGGGAAAGTTTATAGGACTGTGGTGAGACCTGCGATGTTGTATGGATTAAAGACAGTGGCATTGAGTAAAAGACAGGTGGAGCTGGAGGTAGCAGAGCTGAAGATGTTGAGGTTTTCGTTGGGAGTGATGAGGATGGACAAGATTAGAAATGAGTTTATTAGAGGGACAGCCCATGTAGGATGTTTTGGTGACAAGGTGAGGGAGGCGAGATTGAGATGGTTTGGACATGTGCAGAGAAGGGACATGAATTATATTGGTAGAAAAATGCTGAAGATGGAGCCACCAGGTAGGAGGAAAAGAGGAAGGCCAAGGAGGAGGTTCATGGATGTGGTGAGGGAAGACATGCAGGTAGTTGGTGTAAAAGAGGCAGATATAGAGGACAGGGTGGTATGGAGACGGATGATCCGCTGTGGCGACCCCTAATGGGAGAAGCCGAAAGAAGAAGAAGAAGAAGAAGTTGGGATGTAGCACAGTGCTCATTTAGTAAATGCACAGATAAACAATATGCTAATTGTGTGTTAATGTTAAATTAACATTATACCAAGTCGTCCCAAATAAAACACTGCATAGGAAAAGGCTTTGGTGTGTTAGTGTCAGTGCACTATGCTACAAGCTATTGTAAACAAGCTAACGGTAACTAGATAAGTCATATTTTAATCGCTAATAGAGCAGATTCATGTAAAATTACATCCATAATCAGCATTTTTGACGCAACTAATTTATGAATAAGTATGCATCAACTAGATTAAAGAGAATCGCTTAATTTAAAGTGAATAAAATCACGAGTCAGGTGTGTGTCTGCGGCTCAATTAATGTTCAACTCCATTAACTAGGGGATTTTCAAGGAGGAGGTTTTAGGAAAAAGGGGAGGTGCAACTATTGTGGGAAGTCTGGTCATTGGGTTAAAGCTTGAAGAAAGAGAATGGAAGATGAGAGAAGGGGCGTAGCTGCTCAGCGAGTACGGAATACAGACCAGCATGCAGTTGTGCAGAGGCCCACACAGCAGCAATATCCTACTCAGTGGACTTCTGCATAGGGCAGCACACGTTGCGCATAGACATTAAAGACTATTGTTTTCTTGTTGATACTGGCGCTACATGTTCTTCAATTGCTGGGGGTAAATATTCTGGTCCCGTTTCAGGAAAAAGCATTCGCTCCGTGGGAATAGATGGTGTTCCAATTTCATGTCCTGTGACTCACCTTTTGCCTGTGGTGACACCGACTGGTACAAATTTTTATCATAGCTTTACAATAATTCCAAACTCGCCTTTAAAACTTTTAGGAAGAGATATGATGCACAAAATGGGAATGGAAATTCTGTTTTTTGAACCCAATGTTTCATTGTCTTTTTCTTCTGTCCTCATGCTCTCAACCGAGCCACAGCCACATCCGGAAGATTTCTTCCAGGGTAGTACAGAGGTCCTGCCTGATGAACCAAATTTAGGTGAAGTTAACCCTAAATTATGGGCCTCTCACAAAGACGAGGCAGGTTTAAACCAGGTAAAACTGTATCATGCACTCATGAAAACACACCATCCAGTTTTTGTTAAACAATATCCATTGTCGAATAAGAAGAATGTTGGCATTGCTCCAGTTATTGACAATTTATTGTCACAAGGTGTTTTGATCGAGACACATTCACCTTATAACACACCGATTAATCCTGTTTTAAAGGCAGATAAAAAATGCTGGAGGTTAACACAAGATTTACGTGAGATTAATAAAATAGTTATTTTAACCCAGCCATTAGGGAGGCACAAGCCAGGGCACTCTTAGTGCCGGTCCCAAGCCCGGATAAATGGGGAGGGTTGTGTTAGGAAGGGCATCCAGCGAATATGCGGATCACAAATATGAATTCCATACCGGATCGGTCGAGGCCCGGGTTAACAACGACCGCCACAGGTATCGTTAGCCGACAGGGTACCGGTGGAAATTGGGCTACTGTTGGCCGAAGGAGGAAAAGGAGAGGAGGAAGACGTCTACAGAGACAGCAGGAAATGAAGTGTAGGAGAGTGGAGGTTCGGGTTGGTACTTTAAATGTTGGTACTATGACAGGTAAAGGGAGAGAGGTAGCTAATATGATGGAGAGGAGAAAGGTAGATGTGTTGTGTGTTCAGGAGACCAAGTGGAAAGGGAGTAAGAGCAGGAACATTGGAGGTGTTTAAACTGTTCTATCATGGTGTGGATGGGAAGAGAAATGGTGTAGGGGGGATTCTGAAGGAAGAGTACAATAAGAGTGTAGTGGAGGTGAAGAGAGTTTCTGATAGGGTGATGATCGTGAAGCTGGAGGTTGAAGGGATGATGATAAATGTCATCAGTGCCTATGCTCCACAAGTTGGCTGTGAGATGGAGGAGAAGGAAAGATTATGGAGTGAATTAGATGAAGTGGTAGATGGTGTACCTAGAAATGAACGATTGGTGATTGGGGCAGACTTTATTGGGCATGTAGGTGAAGGGAACAGAGGTGATGAGGAGGTGATGGGTAGGTATGGCCTTAAGGAGAGGAATGTGGAAGGGCAGATGGTGGTGGATTTTGCTAAAAGGATGGAAATGGCAGTGGTGAACACTTATTTTAAGAAGAAGGAGGATCATAGGGTGACCTATAAGAGTGGAGGAAGGTGCACACAGGTGGACTATGTTTTATGCAGGAGATGCAACCTGAAGGAGATTGGAGACTGTAAGGTGTTGGCAGGGGACAGTGTAGCTAGACAGCATCGGATGGTGGTCTGTAGGATGGTTTTGGAGGCGAAGAAGAAGAGAAGGAGCGTGAGGACTGAAAGAAGAATAAGATGGTGGAAACTGAAGGAGGAAGAGTGTAGTGTGAGGTTCATGGAAGAGGTCAGACAGGAGCTCGGTGGTGGTGAAGAGGTGCCGGATGATTGGGCAACTACTGCAGGAGTGATGAGGATGGCAGCTAGAAAAGTACTTGGTGTAACATCTGGAAATAGAAAGCAAGACAAGGAGACGTGGTGGTGGAATGAGGAAGTGCAGGAGAGCATAAGGAGAAAGAGGTTGGCAAAACAGAAGTGGGATCGACAGAGTGATGAGAAAAGTAGGCAGGAGTACAAGGAGATGCAGCAGCAGGTAAAGAGGGATGTGGCGAAAGCCAAGGAGAAGGCATATGAGGAGTTGTATGAGAGGTTGGACACTAAGGCAGGAGAAAAGCATTTGTACCGATTTGGACCGAGCTGGGAAGGATGTACTGCAAGTTAGAGCAATAAAAGATGGAGATGGAAACGTGTTGACTAGTGAGGAGAGTGTGTTGAGAAGGTGGAGGGAGTATTTTGAGCAGCTGATGAATGAGGAACAAAATGCTGAGAAAACGGTGCTGTCACAACCTTTGATACTATACACCTCACATCAGCTAAAAGCTATTTTACACAACCTCAACACACAACATATGACAGCACAACGTAGATCTGGTTATGAAACCACACTCTTGGCAACGGAAAACTTAACTATTAAGCCTCTTCTCAGCCGCATTCAGCTGTAGTAGCTCTGCGTGATCTGCTAGACGATATTGACTTAGATGGTTTTGACGACACACATGATCGCCTTAAACACATTGAACTAGAGACCTCTTGTAGGTCTGATCTTTTAGATACGGCCCTGGAAGAGGGGGATTGCTTATATGTAGATGGTTCATGTTCAAAACCTTCTGATGATGTGTATTTATGTGGATATGTGGTTGTAAGATTACCTGATGAAATAGTTGAAGCTAAATCATTACCATACACATCTGCACACAGCTGCAGAGTTGGTGGCACTTACAAGATCATGTCAGTTGTCTGAAGGTAAAGTAGTGACTATATACACTGATTCTAAGTCTGCTTATGGTGTTGTGCATGATTTTGCTGAAACATGGAAGCAAAGACACTTTAAAACAGCTGATGGAAAGCCCATAGCACATTTTAATCTCATAGGAGACCTTTTAAAAGCTGTTCAACTCCCTGCCAAAGTGGCCATAGTGAAGGGTAAAGGACATGCCGTAGGTGATTCAGAGGAAATTCAGGGATATTAGCGGATAAAGTAGATCTCGATGATGTCACATATCTCCAATATACCAGACATTGACCTAAAAATACTTCAGAGTCAGCCTACTGAGGAGGACATTCCAAACAATGTAAATCAGATTCTGCTGGTATCATTAGAGATGTAGATGGTAAAATTGCTCTGTCTAAACTAGATTAAATAGTGTTGGTGAAGCATTACCATGGGATGTCACACATTAGCATAGCTAAAGTCATCCAGGCTATAAACGCATTATACTGTATGGCTGATGTAGCTAAAACAACCAAGCTAGTGTTGGATTCATGTTTGACTTGTGCCAAATCTAACGTACATCGACCTGTACAACATACTGCGCTTACTTTTCCTGAAGCCCCTTTCCAACACCTACAGATAGATTTTACACATATGCCACCAGTAGGAAATTTGAGATACATGTTGGTTATAGTTCACAGATTCAGTAAGTGGCCAGAAGAATTTGCATGCACGACAGAGAATGCTAAAACAGTTGTCAAAATATTAACAAAAGAGATCATCTCTAGGTTTGGTATTTCTAGTGTGATTGAAAGTGATAACGGCACACCTTTTGCTTCGAAGGTAACACAACTTTTGGCTAAAAAATTAGCAAGTGACTGGCATTTTCGACAGTCAGCTGGAGTGGTAGAGAGAATAAAAAGAACCATTAAGGAGTGTGTTACTAAAGCCTGCATTGAAACAGGCCGAAATTGAACTGTTGTTCTCCCGGTAGTACTCACAGAAATGAGAATGACCCTGTCATCAACAAAACTAACCTTTTGAAAGTTTTATGTTCAGGACTTTCCCGACCCCATGGGTCAGGGGACGCACTGGCATTTCTTCTTTAGGTAACCTGGAAGTAATGGTGGACGACTACGCCCTGGTTGAGAAATTGAATTCTATCAGTGCTGATGTCTCACTAACTCTTCCTCTATAAGCCAAAACACCCTTTTGTGCCTAATCATCAGCATACGAAGTCTGAAGCCTACCAAGGTCGGTGAGCCGAAGTATCTGGGTCCAGCGAATATTCTAGCTGTAACCAGAACTGGAGTTCTGACTGATTATCAGCCACAGTGGATACACGCAAGCAGGATCAAAACAGCACCCACTTAATCTGTGCACCAATTGGTCTGTTGGCCTAAGAAGCCTACCTAAGTGAGTATTCAGGGCTGAAACAGTTGAGAGCCCATGGAAAGATCCTTTCTTTATAGTAGAAAGGGGCCACCTCCGGGGTGAAGATCTGACTGACTCGACTGTTTTGTTTAGCGTACCCTGATACCTGCTCTAGGTCTAAATTCTATAACTATATGTGCATAGATGTAATCAGACTCCGAATTTTTCTTATTCTCTTTGAATACATTATTCAGAGAAGAAACTGTTATAAACTGTTATAAGATACTGCTTATAAACATATTGAACAAGCACTGAGAAACAATTGTCTCATGATGTCTTGGAGAACGTGAAACAACTGCTGAACAAAGTTTTTTTTAAAGAAGATTAGGAGTTTGTTTACGAGTGTTGAACACTATTTTGTTTTAGGAATGATTCTTGTATTGATTCTTGGAATTGTAGTTTGTATGTTGCCATGTTTATGGACGATGGTAAGACAGGCCATAAAGGCCTCGATTGGAGTGATAATGATGAAGGATTATATGCATGTAGGGACAGAATGAAATCTGTATGTTTTTGTTTGTCTTTATCTTTTCATTTGCAGTTTATGTCACCGATTCTGTTCCCAGGAAGAACATCATATGTTTTGGTGTGTGATGCGAAATCATAAATGATTTAAAGTAGCCATTGTTAGTGTTAAGACGGTTTTCACACTGTTTCACACACATTCCTTTGTCTGTTCAGTGTCTATGGAATATTTACGATGTTAGTATGTAAGGTAAACAGCAGTGTTGTGCTAGTTCCTAAAAAGTAGTCACTAGTTATAGTTACTCGTTACTTCATTCAAAAAGTAACTCAGTTACTTTGTTGATTATTTACACCAAAAAGTAGTGTTACTCTTAAAAGTAACTTTTTAGTTACTTTTTTAAAGAACCTTCTTTAATGTTCCCATTAATGCTCTTTTATGCGTTATGGTCTACAAACACAAAACTGACAAACACAAAGTCATTTTTAAACACAATTTTATTAAAGTCAGAGCAGCACAAACTGAATATATCACAAGGATTTCTGAAATAAAGAACAAAACAAGCTGAATAATATATTCACAATCAAACACTAAAGTGGCTTCTGCATCATAAAAGCTGTTATGTTGAGCTCTTAAACATGTTCCTTTCACAGCTGAAGTATGAAAACTATCAACAATGTAGAACAGAACACCGGGTTAGCGCATAGCTTCTAGCTTCTAGCTCCTCAGGCATGGAGTTTCTGGAGGAGCTTCAACAGATTGGAGTTGCTGTTTATCGCAGTAGATACGAGCTTCGAACCAGAAAGACACAGCTTACATTAGACTAAAACGTTTTTTGTCTTTATGCTCAACTAAAGTGAAATAATGAGTGTATTTCCACTTTGAGAAACTCGTCTCGCTCTCGCCTCGACTCGCCATTACTGCCGCACAGACCTGAATAAACGGAGACACGCCCACAGTGCGTCTTCTTCCTGTTTACAGTGGTTCATCCTCCAATCCTACAATGCGACGCTGCTGTAAACAGGTCAGACTGTAGTCTACACTTCAGCCCAAATTCATTCATTTATAAAAGTAACGGGTAACGAACCATACGCTAACGGAGTTACTTTATTTTAAAAGTAACGCGTTACAGTATTAATTACTGTCAAAAGTAACTTTGTTACAGTAACGCGTTACTGCCCAACACTGCTATACAGGGAGTCTTTATCTGGGCTCACACATCTCCGGGTAGTATATCTTCTTGTCTAAACAGAAAACAAATTTAGGTCAGCTTTCCTTCCAATGTGTGTATATACACACACACGTGTCTGCTGCCTGCAATGAACCGAAGAAGAACATTTGCTGTGTGCTGTGTGATTCTTCCCTGATATCAGAAAGGGACTACGGGCATCGCAGGTCGTATGGAAAACCTCTCCAAGTTTGTTTTGGGCACGATAAAAATCTAACAGCAAGATTACTATAGAAATGTAAGTGGTTTGCTGTTAATTGGTGTTGTGAAGCTTAAACACAGTGCCGCATATGCGCATTGGTAAAAACAACATCATTTGTATTGTAATCTGACTTTATTCATTTTGATTTGATTACAAAGGAATTGTAATTGTATTTTCTGTAGGGAAATGATTTTTAGTGGCTGTAATATATATGTTTTAACTATAAAATGTTAGTGAAGGGAGACAGCTGGAGAGCCACGTAATTCTGTCAAAGAGCTCCCGACCACTGTCCTAGGCGCTGCTCACACACACACACACACACACACACACACACACACACACAGCATTACTGGCTTTACTACCATCCACTTCCCCAAGGATGATAAATGTCTGAATAATGTAGTAGTGATCCTTGTTTGCTTGGAGATTCTTGTTTGTTTGAAGATCATTGTTTGCTTTGTTTACACAAACATATATTTAAAACTAGTTTCAGAATAAATCTACCATAAGACTGAACTTTGGTTGCCTGCACGTCCTTGAAGACGTTTTCCATTGTTCAATGAAAAATATGCAAAAAATAAATAAATATGCAAAAAAAAATTAAATACTGTGTTGAGCACTCACCTGACCTCCAGGTATTTTCTGGGCAGTTCCTCGAGCTCCTCGCGACTCAGCTCTGAGGATCGCACCTTCTGCTCTAGCAACGAGTCGACTAGCATGCGGAAATACGCCCACACCGTATCCTTCCATGACTCGCACACTGGCAACAGCTACAACACAGAGTCGAGAGCAAGCGAGCAAGAGAGAGAGACATAGAGAAATAAATCCGTTTTACTGGTTTTAAAGGTGAGAAGAAATTATTTACTAAGACAACACTTGTGCACACACAAACGGATTAAATACTAAAACAATTATCTACACTAAATAATAAAAAAAAAAAATTCCAGACTAATCTTCAGTAAACAAAAGAGGAACAGGGTTGTTCGACTATTTAGGACTTCAAGAAAAACGTGCATGAGATCCACCTGTGGTAAATACTAAGGTAAGAACTTCTACACAATGCTACACAAATCTTGCAAAAATATATTTGTATAATATAAATTTCCCCGGTAATACAGCTTGAAACGGAGCGTGAGCCATGACTGATGCAATAAGGACAGCCCTCCAACAGCTTCTTATTACATACCCAGCTGACATGACAGAAGACAATAAGAAAGAATACAAATGCCAGTTTCTGATAGACAACCCAGAAACTCTCAAAGCAGATGCTAGACAAAATGGAGCCAGAATCACCAACTTATTGTTCTACTCAAAAAACACTCAGGCTTGGCACAGAGCTCTCACTACACACTACACACATCATACAACAAAGGAAATCCAAGACGGAAGACAGACAAAAATAACGGACCATGGTGGTATACTGACTGTAAATATCTACAACAGTGGAAAAATCATGTTCCAGGGTACTGAAGAAAGACTTTATTCTTTTTCATGCATCTTTGATAGGTTAAAAACTCTGAAACAAAAATACCATGATGCAGAGAGAGCGGTGGACAGGGCAGATGTACACAGAGAAAAGGAGAGTGTACAAGAAGTGCAAGACCTTCAACAAGTGAACAATGACATAAGGATAAAGCTTAATGCAGAGCGAGAAGAAGTGCACATCCGAAACTGGATAATAAACAATCTAATTGAGCAACTACATAGGCTCCAAGTTGCTCAGCAAGGGCCAGCAGGCGGCAGCCAGATTCCCCAAGACCACCATTAAGAACACCAAGACCCTAATGAGGGCCACTAATCCCACAGCCAGACTTTTTAAACCCTGACACAATA
The DNA here is from genome assembly GCF_946808225.1 of Silurus aristotelis. Taxonomy (NCBI): domain Eukaryota; kingdom Metazoa; phylum Chordata; class Actinopteri; order Siluriformes; family Siluridae; genus Silurus; species Silurus aristotelis. The sequence goes on along the minus strand of NC_139597.1, from coordinate 1,792,115 downwards.
CCCCCAGCAAGAGCCAACAATCATGCATCAAAAATTACTAAACTCCCTGATAAATCTACCAGTTTCTCAGCAAGTGCCACAAAGCCTGCATCTACAGCCTTCAAATCATGCAGCCAGAGCCAGCAAGTCACCATCAAGAGCCAATAAACCCACATCCAGAGCTACCAAGCACTCAACCAGAGCCACCTAACTCAGCAGTAAGAGCCACAAAGCAGCAGCCAGATCGACCAAGTCCACAGTAAAGCTCAGCAAGCCCCCTTTGAGGTTTAAAAAAAACACAGCCAGATCCATCAAACCCTAAAGCCAGAGCCACCAAGCGTTCAACAAGTACTAAACCTTCAGGTAGGTCCACCATGTCCTCAACCAGTTAGTCCAGTTTTGCCCGACTCAGCCCTAAAGTATGCAGTTCCTGGTCTAACAATAAGTCTACTAGGATGCAGAAATGTGCCCACACCACATCCTCATGTGACTTGGGACCAGGCCCTGTGAAAGCAAGTTTTATTGGTTTTAAAATGAAACACTCTAAATAATGGGCTTATTGCAGCAGGAAAAGAACACCGGGTTAGCGCATAGCTTCAAGCTTCGTCGAGGCATGGAGTTTCTGGAGGAGCTTCAACAGATTGGAGTTGCTGTTTATCGCAGTAGATACGAGCTTCGAACCAGAAAGACACAGCTTACATTTGACTAAAAAGTTTTTGTCTTTATGCTCAACTAAAGTGAAATAATGAGCATATTTCCACTTTGAGAAACTCGTCTCGCTCTCGCCTCGACTAAGTTTTGCCGTTTCGCATGTTCACGCCCATGAGACGTCATGCGGCATAAATACGGCATTCTTGCAGCGATTCCCCAGCCCATGCTGAGAGGTTTTAAGGTGTCACTCGTAAGCCATAAGCTAATACGTTTGCGTGGCGACCATGGCAATGACATGTGATGTTCTTGATTCAAATGGGGTTCCCCACTGTGCCGAGTGTTTTGACATTTTCTGAGCACGTTTATCTTTTTTTGGCTAATGGTGGCATCATATGATGTCACTATATTACCCACAGTGCATTTCCCTATGCTTGGTGGAGTCTGTTGAAATGTCAAGTCTGCCCTTCCTTTTTGTGGGCGTGGCAGGTGGATTCCTGACAGATAAACATGTACTGTATGTACTTTTATAACATGACTTCATCAAACAAATCGCGGCAACGCTGTTGTGTAAAAAAAACCTTCAGAAAAACCCTGCCGCCATTTTGATTTTCGTTTATCTCGATCATCGGTTACCTTGATGCTTTTTGGCGACCCACTAGGACATCGACATAACCGGGTTCCACTGTATATAGTCTTGGGATTTATTTTATATGATTTTTACTTTGAAAGTCTGCAATCATTCAATCAAAGTGACCATTTGTGTCAGTAAATCTGTAAATGGAGACACAACATGATTAACATGATCATGACAGACAAACAGACAGAAGGTTGAAAGATAAGGATAGATAACCTGGAAGACAAATAAATAAAGAGAATGAAAGAGAGATGAACAGACTGAGCAAAACAGATTTAAGTGGACATGAGATGGACAAAAGGCCCTGCAAGTCCCCAGCTAGAGATACCAAGTCCATAGCAAGGGCCACCAAGCCTACAGCCAATGATCGAGAGAGAGAGAGAGAGAGAGAGAACCAGAGAACAATATACAAAGAGAGAGAGACCTAGAGAGGAAAAGAAAGACAGAGAGAGTGAGGCCAAAAGACAGAGAGTGCAGAAGAAACTAAACTAAAGGCAAACAGAAAAAGAGATTAAAGAAAGAGAGCAAGACAGATGCTTAAACACAGAATTGAACAACTGCTTTGATCAGATTTTACCTAGCAAATCTGCATATTTGATTTACGTATCTAATTTTATTTTATTTGATATAATGTACTCTAACATTACATTTGCATGTATTCATTAGATTTACGGGACTATTTTATCGTGTGGTTATGGGTATAGTTGTTGTAACCCTTGTCCTACACTGCTTTCTTGCATTTTGCGTGATGAATTTTTATTTTTATTTTCTATATTGAGACTTTGGGAATAATGTATGTAACAAATCACAGAAATAAAGCCCTTAAAAATAATCAGGATCCTTGATTTATTAAGTCTGTAGAATAATCTGTTAACATCACAATCTGTGTTTTGTGTTATTTTCTTTTTTCTTGTCAGAATTATAGAACATCGCCAGAACGGTGGCCACCTTTCCTCTGTATAAACAGATGCTGACTTCCTGCATTCACTGCCAGATTGTCTTGTTTGCCTTCGTGCTGCCTTAAGATCTTGCAGTCTATTTTTAGTTTAAATATCTTAGCTTCTCACAGTCTCTCTTCCATTCGGACTAGGATTTGGCTTTTTATTACTAATGTGTTGTTTGCAGTCTCTCTACCTCAGACTTTTTCAGACTGCTCTCTCTCTCTCTCTCTCTCTCCCCCCCTCTGCTTCGTGCTTCCGGTTTTTTATACTCTTAGTATTAACCCTGTGGGTGCCAGGAAAATGTGTTCATAAATATTCGGTATTCTTTTTCCACACCGGTGCTACTGACAGCGGGTGGGATCGCACCACCTTAAACAGGAATGTCGCTCGGACCTCACTTGCCACCTGGAGCACACTGATCACCCTTCTCCAGCCTGCCACCGTACACCCTCTAGAGCAAAACCTACTCCGTAGCCCTCTTCCAATTGCAATTCAGCATGTAGCTCCGACTAATAGAGAGCGGTCATCACCTGGGGCTCTGTTTTACTCATCAACCCAGCTACCTTAGGTCACCATCGGGGAGCGACACCAGAAGTGGATCAACTTTTTTTGGTGATCCCGTCGCCTCATGCCCCGGCCATGCTTACATTCCACTGGCTTTGCAAGCACAATCCCAATTTGGACTGGTACTTAGTGGGTAAACTATTGCCAATCCCACTGTCTTGCTTGATCTTCCCTCTCACCAGTCTCCTGCTCTCTGGAGAGAGATAAGACCACATCTCAAGGACCTCCTTTCTCTGGTTTGTTGTCTTAGCCGGATGGACCTGGCCAGTATTCAGGGTTTTTTGGTTTACAGTGGTTTTTGGTGTTTGGCAATTTCTATCGACAGTTCATCAGGGGCTTATAGCTCCATCAAGGCCCCCTTCACCAACTTACCTGTACACCTTTGTTACCCCAGCTGAAAGGAGGGCTTGTAGGCCTTAGAATTTGGGGAAGATATGGAAAAGTAATCAAGGTCGGACTCGGGTGAAGGTATGGGAGGAAATTTATGAGTGGGAGACAGAGCAGGAGAAGTGGCAGAATAATCGGTAGGAGATCAGTAGGAAGGATAAGGAGAGGATGGATGGCTGATACAGGTGTGTGATTGCGAAGGTCACCATAATCTTCATTGTCAGTCTGTGTCTCCTCATGACAAACAGCAGTAAGGAGGCAGAAAAGAATTGTCTGGAACAGTTGGGGAGGATAGATGCTCGAAAAATTTGTAAAACCCGGATGCGAGGAAGAGGAGTTGAAACTGATGACACTGTTTTCGGAGAATGCTCCTAACAACTCTCCCTGAATGTCTGCGAAATGAAGCTATATAAAGAATAAAAAGAAGTTTGTGGAGGTCAACATCAAAAAGGAGTAGACTTAAGACATGACTGACCACATAACATGAACTTGACATACAATTAATGTGTGCACCTGGCAGAACCAAAAAACAAACAAGACAACAAGCCTATAAAATTGCTAAAGGCCATTCAACACAGTCAGCTCTGAGACATATAACGATTAAGGCATATAATAACAAAGTTATTATTATGAATAATTAGAACATTACAATTAATCATATATGCACATATAATTTACGTAAACAGAATATTAGCTTGATTCAATAACAGTAGAATAGTAAACAGCATTAAAAATAGAATAAAAGTAGAAACCCTACACATTTTTTTAAGTATAACATAAAAATGTCAAAAATAAGGTTAACTTGGTAAAACAGGAAGTCCAAATATAGACTCACAAAGAGGGGAGGAGAATCAAACTAAAAAAAGAAGGAGGTAAAAGAAGATCAATCAAAATTAAGGGAAATTTGCCAAGAAAAAATAAATTAGACAAATAGAGGTATCATATGACACCAGGGTATAAATGTGTGTGTAAAGAATGAGTACCTGGAGTGGGAAAGGTACATTATATGGTCATGAGTTGTTTAGTATATGTGTAAGTCTTGGAAAGTCACTAAAGAGAACGGAGTGGGACCCAAGGATATTGAGATTATTGTGATGAAGTGATGACCATGTGTACATATACAGTAAAAAGAAAATTGTTAACTGCAGTTGTGTGTTTTTGTTGTTTATGTTGTTTGTGATGAGCGAGGTTGTAAAAAGTGAAGTGTGTATAAGAAAATGTAGAAAGCAACCAAGAAGGCGGCAGATCTAGTGGTTCTACTTCACAAAGCACAGCTTGGAGAATTGACATGCAACAAACAGAAAAACAAAGAAGAGAAATTCAGCAAAACAAGCAGCGGTAATGGTGGCACCAGCCACTGTACAGCAGGTTCCAGCCATTCAAATCGTGCAACAAAACCAAGGAAATCAACAACTAACGCCCATGGGACAACCAATGATTGCTGCCCAACCACAGGCACATATCACATTTCCAACGCCAATGCCTCAGATGGTTTATGCAATAAATTAACAGTATCCACCCCAAAATGGGGGAGGTGTACAAGGAAGAGGCCGAGGCCAATGCTGGAACTGCCAAGATCCCAATCAGATGATTAGGGACTGCCAATACCCAGTAAGACAGCAACAGGGATACACTCAAAAGAATCAAGGCTGGGTCGAGCTCCCTCAGTATCTACCTCAACAATATGTGATGGTGAAGAGAAAGATAGAACAGACACTAGACAAAATCTACTGGCTAGAACTCAAGGAGACCTCTTTGGAAATCCATAAGATGTATGACCAGTGGGGGACATGGTTTACAAATATGCACCCTGACTGTATGGAAGCCAGAAAATCATGGCAAGAGATAGCAACAACATTTCAGCTACAGAACCAAATCCCATAGTGGTATTCAGTCAAGAACTCCATTCCACATTTCCCCCCTATGTTTGAGCAAAATTTTAAATCAAAAGACTTAATGGCCAATGGTTAAGGAAGCATGTCAGGCAAGTGTATGGATACCCATAGAAGAAAACGTGTGTGTCACCAGATAGGAAGTACCTCAACATAAAGCTAACAGCAACAGATAATGTGATCGCTCACACAGTGTTGATCAACAGACTATCAAGTGAAAACACAGATGGAACAGGAAGACAATGGCCCCAACGGACAAAAGGTTCAGAACAGACTGAACAGGAAGTAGAACAAGTATTGGAACAGGTCCCAGATCAACTATGGACTAAACATCAGACAGATGTAGGGTAAGTAAAGTCATCAGGTTTGGCACAAATTCAATTAAAACCTAATGTGCACTAATGGGACTAGTTGAGGCAGGAGTGTTAATTCCAACCAAAAGCCCTTGCAACACACCCATTTTTCCAGTCAGAAAACCAAACTGGGTGCCTCATCCACACTCTTTAACAAATATCCCTGAAGGGACTAAATGGTTCACTGCGATTGATTTATGCTCAGTATTTTTTTTTGTGTGCTAATGCACCCAGCGTCTCAGTTTTTGTTTACATTCACCTACTGGGGAAAACAATATACCAACACACGGCTGCCACAGGGGTACTGTCTAAGCCCGTACATTTTTTGCTGAGTGTTGGCAAAAATCTTGCAGAAATAGAAATTTTATAAAAAATTTGCAGTTCTGCCAACAAAAGGTAGAATATTTAGGTAGAGTTCAGAAAACACCACAACCTCAAACTGTGCAACAGATGCTGTCATTCCTGGTTTAGCAGATCATGGATTTGTGAGTTTGCGCTGAAAACACAATGGCTTAGAGACATGATGAAGGCAGCAGACTAGACAAAATCGAGTGCTACATGGGGGAAGAAGCACTCTGGATGGTTCTTCTCAGAGGAATAGCGTGACTCAGTTGATGAACATTTCCATTTTGAAGAGCATCTGGACCCAGCAGAGGATATAATTCTTAATGTAAGCCTTTTGTTCTTATCTTCATGATTTTAAATGTTGCTCGGCTAAATATAAAAAGCTGCATATTTAAAGTTGGATTTTCCAAACAGGACACTTTGAGAATATATCAGCTATTAAGAGTAAAATAGATTAGTCAAAACTCGAATTATAACAAATAATTGTTCCTCCAGAGGATAAGATGAAGACTGTGTCTGACATGCAGTCTTCACTGTCCAATTAAAGATCAACCTTTGTATCTTTTTTTTAGCCTGTTAGCCTCTCCAGGTCCAGTTTCAGCCAATCTGGTTTTTCACAATCCATTTTAACTAAGCAGGGCTTCTCCCAAATCAATTCAACCAAGCAGTACTCCTCCTGGTCCAGTTTAGCCAAGCAGGGGTTCTCTCAAACCAGTTTTAGCGGAGCAGGACTTATCCCGGTCTGGTTCAGCTGAGCAGGCCTTTTCATGATCTGATTCAGCCTAGCAGGGCTTCTTCTAGTCCGGTTTAGCTGAGAAGATCTCACGGTCCATTTAAGCCAAGCAAGTTTTCTCTGAGGTGTACATGTACTTTTGGGCTTCTGGGCTGCAAACTGAGATTGAGGCTTGCTCTCCATAGTCCCTAATGTTGCAGCAGTTCCAGGGCCTTCGGCAGCTGGCTGAGCTCAGTTGCATCTTGACCCAGTTGCTCAAAAACACCAAAGTCACTCTGTCTTTCAGGGCAGACATGGACAAGATACCTGATTTGACCACATTTTAAATATTGAAGGGTAAAAAGCTTCAAAATTAAACTTAAAGATAACATTTAACTCATCCATACCTTGATTGTTAACCATAAAGACCATTTTTCTAAATAAGACAAGGCGCTTAACCAGTGGAAACCAGTCGACTATATAGAGAACGCTCTTTAGCAGTAAGCCTATTAGTGATAAAAGGATCCCTCCTTTTATCTCTCCATTAGACATGACTTTTTTCTTTTTTTGGAGGGGAGATGGGGAGCATTTTCATGAGGGAGACAAATGACAATGTTTGCATGCCCACCACATCTCCAACTGCTAACACACACTCCACACACACACACGCACATTAAAGGAATACAATTTAGAGTGCAAATCCATCATAACTACCAGCCAATTAACTTCTGAGTAATGTGGTAGTGCTCCTGGTTTGTTTGCAGAACTGTCAATAGCACAAACACAAACATTTGAAATGTACACACATAAAAAAATATTTTTAGAATAAATCTACCACAAGAACTTCAATTCAATCCTCAGACGTTTTTCACCGTCCAAATGAAAACATGTAAATACTATGGGGAAAAAAATGATTTGCCTGAAGAGGACAAGGAAAAAATACAAAGGCAATTTACTGAGAGACAACTCAGAAACCCTCAAAGCAGATGCAAGAAGAGATGGAACCAGAATCACAAACTCTCACTCTCCACTACACACACACCAAACAACAAGGGAAACCCACGACAGCAGACAGACAAAAAATTATGGGAAATGGTGTTGATTTGACTGTAAATATCTACAACAGTGGAATCGTGATCCAAGTCCTGCTGTTTAAGACAGGAAGGCCTTCTCTAAGTCTAGTTCAGATGATCAGGGCTTCTACTGTTGTGGTTTAGTCGAGCAGGGCTTCTCCCAATCCAGTTTCAGCCAAACAATGCTTCTACCCGTCTGGTTTAGCCAAGCAGGGCTTCTACCATTAGGATTCAGTCAGAGAAGACTTCTTATAAACCATTTTAAGGCCTTTCACGGTCGGATTAAGATAAGCAGGGCTTTTCCTGATCCAGTTTCAGCCGAGCAGGGCTTCTCCCCATCTATTTTCATCTAAATATCTACAACAGTGGAATCATGATCCAAGTCCAGTAGCCCAGTTCAAGCCAGGAAGGCCTTCTCCAAGTCTAGTTCAGCTGAACAGGGCTTCTCCTGTTAAGGTACAGCCGAGCAGGGCTTCTGCTGTTACGGTTTAGCTGGGCAGGCCTAATCATGATCCATTTCAGGTGAGCAGGGCTTCTCCTGGTCAGGTTTAGCTGAGCAAGGCTTCTCCCATTTCAGTTTGAGCCAAGCAGGGCTTCTACTGGAATGGTTTAGTCAAGCAGGGGTTATTATGGTCCATTTCAGGTGAGCAGGGTTTCTCCCAATCCAATTTCAGCAGAGCAGGACTTCTCCAATGAGCTGGTCTTCTCATGGTCCGTTTTAACCGAGCAGGGCTTCTCATGGTTCGTTTCAGGCAAGCAGGGCTTCTCCCAATCCAGTTTCAACCAAGCAAGGATCCTCTGGGATGGACATGTTAATATTGAACTTCTGTTCTGAAGTCTGAGCTTGCTCTCCATAGGCGCTAGTGCAGCAGTAGTTCTGGGACTTCTTAAAGACCATTCTTCCAAACTACACAAGGTGCTTTACCAGTGGAGACTTGCAACTGTCTTCATGGGGCAGACAGGGCAAATGTATCGACAACTCTTTAGAAATGAACTGATAACTGATAAAATTAAAAACATTAGACAACATGCCATGTATTGCTGGGGAACAGATGTGTGAAACCAGTGTACACTCATTATTTAAAACTCTGCCTTACTGAGACTGAGTATCAACATTATTCAAGAAACCACTGTTTATGTGTGAGGCAAAGACAATATTCTCATGTCCCACTAAATCTCCAACCTCCAGCACACAATCCTCTACACAGCGCAGACACCACCTGTACACACCAATATGTGCGAGTATGAGTGTGTGCAATCTTTTCATCTGTCAATATATCCATCAAAGCCTCCTGTCGATCCATCAGTCTGTCCATCTATCCATCTGTTCAACACATCTATCTAGCCATCCATCCGTCTGTCCATCTCTTTATCCATCCATCAATCTATGAGTGTTCATTTCGCTGTCTTATCGATCCATCCGTCTGTCCCTCCATTCAAACATCTATTTGACATCTGATGACAGACGTCAGATTTTTATTGTCCTGATATGTAAAAGCACAAACTACAGAGTTCTTTCATTTTAACACGACTACACAGACAGACAGACAGACAGACAGACAGACAGACAGACAGACAGACAGACAGACAGACAGACAGACAAAACATTGTACATTTTGAGTTACAGTATGAGCAGAGTGTAGGAGAAATGAGAACACACACTAACACACACACAGATCTCATGAGATTCACACACCTTTATTCAATACAAAATAGAAAACAGAAGGAACAGTAGATGATTATTTGGTTTAGGACTGGAGCTCATAACCGAGAGAATCGAACCCTTTATCCAGCAACAGCAGAGACGACTCCCTGATCTTCTGAAGGAACTTCTGCAGCTCGTCTTTAGAGAACACCTACACACACACACCCAGACACACACATGTTGGAGAAGAGAATGGAAATCAATCTCTCTCCTTCTATTTATATATATATAAAAGATTTACATGGAACATCAATTTTATCTCACAATTCTGACGTTATTTCCAATTCCAGGCTTTTTTTTTTTTTTGACAATTGGGCAGCATCGCCCCTCAGTAGTGTCAAAGTTTTACACATTCAAAATAAAATTGGCTACAATCAAAAGAATCTCAGGGTATTAAACTAATCCTCTAATCCATGGAGAGAGCTCTGTCTAACAATCTGCTGTGGAGGAGACAGAACAAGGCAGGTGAAGCAGAGGAGCCTCGTTCATACACCAACAGCTTTACACTTCAGCCCAACACTCGGTGGATGCACCAGAAATGTCAGATGTTAACGAGAAATAAAGTCGGAATTGAGGAAAAAGAAATTGTGTGGCAAAAACGTGATTCCACAGGATTCAGGCTGAAGAACACGACAAAGTCTCCAATCATTCCAAACTAAAACACTCAAAATTAAACACTAAAAAGAATTTTTATTTATAATGTATATATTTTAATCTACATTTTGATGTTAAATATTTGGTGAAATTAAATGCACTAAATGGGTTTAGTTTTCACAGATATTCTTGTATGCAAATTTAGTAATAAAAATGTAAATGTTTAAAAAAAATTTAATAAACAAATTAATTGTTCATTTTAATATTTAGCGTTGCTCTTTAATAAAGAAAAAGTACTTGGATTCAGATTGGAAAAAGATTACTCGATTAATCGTCGGAATAATAGGTAGAACACTCGATTACTACAATAATCAATAGCAACTATTCTATATTTAATATATTTAATTTTCTAACAATATGATCTACTTATTTCAGCAGACTTGAACAAATGTCTTAAGTTGCGGTTTTTCTGCATCGCAAAACAAATGGTATTTCCAGTACGGAGCGAGCAGCCACAGTGACACTGCGCTAACTCTAATTTCCTTTAAATACCCCTGACATTGTTGTGTAGGTTTTCAAGTTTAATAAAAATAAATAAATAAATTAGCATAAAGTGCGAGGAGGACTAAACAAACTCAGTCCGGTCCACCACTTAAAACGTTTCTGATTTCTCAATATCATGTTACAGCCTAATCGTTCAGATTGATTTTCATTCCTCATTCATCTACACTCAGTCCCTCAATCTCAAAAGTGAAAACTACATTTTAGAAATGTCTGATTTTATTACATCTAAAAAAACAAACCCTGGAATATCACATGTACTTCCTGTAATATTTATACCCTCTGCAATAACGCTTGAAATGGAGCTCAGTGCGTGACCACGTGGTCAAAGGAACTTCCCTCAGAGCTCAGAGGCAGGATTCCTGCACAGATCTGGGGACAAGAAAATGTCTGTACTGAAGATTTCTAAGAGCACAGTGACCTCCATAACTTTTAAATAGAAGAAGTGTGGCACAAACCAGGACTCGCTGGGAGCAGCTGAAGGACTCTCAGACTGTTTAGAACAAGATTCTCTGGTCTGATGAAACCAAGCTTGAACTATCTGGCCTCTAAATGTTATGTCTGGAGGAAACCAGGCACCGCTCATCACCTGCGCAAAACCATCCCAAAACTGAAGCATGGTGGTGGCAGCATCACGCTGTGGTGGTGTTTTTCTGCAGCAGGAACTCAGTCAGGAGTGAGAAAAAGCTACAAAAGAGCAAAGTACAGAGATCTCCTCAATAAAAGCCTGTTCCACAGCACTCAGGACCTCAGTCTGGGCTGAAGGTTCACCAACATGACATCGACACTGAACACACCACCAAGACAACACAGCGCATTAGGGACGACTCTGTGAATGTTCTAGAGAGGCCCAGGCAGAACCCTGACCTCAAACCTATTCAACATCTCTGGAGAGACCTGAAAGTGGTTTCCACAAACGCTCCCCATACAACCAGCCACAGCCTGAGAGGATTTACCCTGAAGAATGGCAGAAAATTCACCAATCCAGGAGTGTAAACTTGAATACTTTCTGAATACACCGTGTAATAAAGGAGTTGAGGAGTCTGACCTCGTAGAGTCGGTGCTGGTCAGAGGCGATGATGTCAGCGAGGCGGAGACTCTCCTGGTGACGCTCGGTTCTCTGCAGCACCGTCAGCAGCAGGAACGTCATCATGGGCAAACACAAGCGCCGGAGCAGAGCCATCTGGATAGAGCGCTCCGAGTCCACCTCTCCATCCTGAGAGAGAGAGAGAGAGAGAGAGAGAGAGACAGAGAGAGAGAGAGACAGAGAGAGAGTGTTAGTGAGATTGACTGGTGCACACACACCACGTCCATTTCATCTGTGTGTGTTTGTGTGTTACCTCTCGGACATCCACCATCCAGCCTCCATCCACAAACAGAAGCACGTTGTAGATCCTCTCCTTCACATCCACAGTCAGAACATCCAGCTGCCCCTGCCAGTTCTCATATTTTGTCTACACACACACACACACACACACACACACACACACACACACACACACACACACACACACACACACACACACACGTTGCTGCTTTGTCATTTTTTCTTTATTAATGCAGTTTACTATTATGAACATCTGTGAGCACCAAAAGTTACAATTTGTTTAAACAATTTTAAATAAAATGCCTACTTGTATTTTTATTAATATATAAAACAATATTTTAAATGTATATATAAAATCTGAAAATAAAATATACAAAAGCAAAATAGAATAAATGTAATGAATGTAATACACTTTTTATTATATTGATTAAATTGAGTAATCCATTCATTTGGCCCGAATTAAACTGATTAAATAAAATGTAAAAGATGAAAGATTTCATTCGGAAAACGTGTGCATCGAACCAGAAGCTCTGGAGGATAAGAGTAAATGAGAAGATAAGTGAATAGACGGACAAGTGAAAAGATGGATGGATGAGTAAATGAGAAGATGAGAAGAACACGAGTAGCGTTACACCACTAATATATCTACAGTGCATCCAGAACGTTTTCACAGACCTTCACTTTTCCCACATTCTGTTATGTTACAGTTTTATTCTGAAATGAATTAAACTCATTATTCTGCTCAAAATTCTGCAAACAAAACTCCATAAACACAACAGGATTTGAGTTTGTTTAAAATCTTTGCAAAACATGTACATATCTTTTCAAACATGAACCTGATGGAACATCTGTGGAGATCTGAAAATGGCTGTGCACCGACTCTCCACATCCAACCTGTAGAGCTCAAGAGGTTCTGCAGAAGAATGTGAGACACTGCTCCAAAAACAGGTGCCGAGCATCAAACTCAACAAAGTATTGAGTAAAAGACTGATTCTTATTTACATGTGACTTAAATTTAATACATTTAAAATGGTTTCAAACAAACTTCTTGCATGTCGTCTTTATGGGGTTCAGTTTGTAGAATTTTTAGGAAAATAATGAATTGAATCCGTTTCAGAATTAAACTGTAACATAATATGTGGAAAAAGTGAAGCTCTGTGAAGACTTTCCTCGATGCACAAACAAATTCAAGTGTGTGTGTGCACTGGGTCCGTACCATGTACTCTTGCTCCTTCATCTCGTATGCGAGGGTCTCGGTGAACTTGGCCTGGGTGGGCGGGGTGGGCTTCACTGGGGGCAAGTTCATGTGTCTGAACCACTCATTAAAAGCTTCATGAGCTTCCTGTTCTCACACACACACACACACACACACACACACACACACACATTATACATGTTGTATAAATCTTGTTCAGTATGACTATAAATTGGATTCTGATTGGTCAGGAGGTGTTGATGTAGGAAGGAGTCTCCAGGTTCAGCACGTTCTCACCAGGTAGGCTCGGACACAGAGATGTTCCCGGATGGCGTTGTCTTCCTCAGCAGGAAGAGGCGTGTTCATTCCTTGCTCCTCCCACTGCCGGTAGATTTCCCTCATGGAATCTTCTGGAACTTTGGCAAAGACCAGCTTAGCAGCTTCGTGCTTCTTGGAAGCTGTAAAAAAAAAAAAAAAAAAAACATTTCCTGAAAAGTCTGTCGGTTCTGTTAAAGGTGAAAAAAAAAAAACCCCATGAAAAAACACGAACTACCCACCGAGGAACTTCCTCATGATGGCGTTGCTCTGCTTCAAAGCCTCGGCTCGCTGGGCGGGGTCAAACACCAGCCAATCGATGACGTCAATCTTCTGACGATCCTCCTGTTCAGAGCAGAGAAACAGAAATTATCTTTGCCATTATCATATACATGTGGGCGGGGCTAAAAACGATTCTAACCAATCACATCTCACAGGATGGATTAGTGAAATTTTAGGTGTAGTTTATGGTGTGACGTACCGCTGTAGTTCCCATGTCCAGAGCAGGAGTGAGGTCATGGTGTGAGAACTCCTCTTCGTCTCTCTCTCTCACCGTCTCCACCACCGTCTTCGTGACCGCAGAGACGTCCAGACCTGAGAGAGTCCAAATACAAATGATCATTAAAGCAAAATATGGATGAGGAACTGAGAGATGGAAAGATTTTAGAAAAAAAAAAAAAAATGAATGGATGAGTGAACAATAGAAAGGGTGATGGGAAGGGCAAAAGAAGGGAAAGACACATGAGGACAAAGAGACGAGTAAAAGCAGGAACATTATGCAAAAGAATGGACTGGGGGACGTGGAAATGAATTGGCAAAAAAGATAGAGAGATGAATGAGTGAAGAAAACGGAAGAGGGGGGAAGTGAAGTGACGAACAAAAACAGAGCAGACAGACAGAAGGAGAAAAAAACAAAAAAAAACAGACAAATAAATAGAAGGATGAACAAACCAGTGCATAAGAGAGGGGGAAAAGAAGGGAAAGAAAAACAGATGAAGGAGCTGACAAATAACTGGACAGAAGGATGGATGGATGTGTAAATGGGAAGATGAGTGAACAGATGATCAAGTAAAAGGAATGATAAATGTAAGAAAGGCTCAAGATGGAAGGATGAGCAAAAAGTTGGATGAATGAATGAAAGGGACGGAAGAGAGGACAAGTAAAAGGATGAATGAGGAAGAGAACAGACATGAAAAAAGAAAGACAGATGAATGGATGAATAAGACAAAAGTAAATGGGAAGATGAGCGAATAGGTGAAGAGGTGGATGGCTAGAGGAGTAAATGCAGATGAATGGATGGATGGACAAATGAGAAAATCAGAAGATAAGCGAATAGATGGATAGATAGTTGGATGGATGGGTAAACAGGAAGATAAGCATATAGATGGATGGATGGGTGGATGTAAAGATGGACAAATAAATAGATGGAAAAAAAGGGAAGATAATTGAATAGACGATCGAGTAAAAGGAATGATAGATTTAAGAATAAGTTAAAGATGGATGGATGAATAGATTGATGAATGAATGGATGGAGGGATGAATGTATGGATAGACAGGACCCTCCTCCCTCACCAGCTTGTCGCGCGAGCTCCAGGCAGCGTCGGCGCTGTTCCGTCTCGGTCACTTCCTCCAGGAAGCGTGCGTACTGAGACACGCTCATGTCCACAGGCAGGTGACTGACGTAGTGCGCTATGAGCTCCACCTGCTTCTCCTTCACCAGCAGAGAGATGTAGGATTTCAGCACGTCCACACACACCTCCTCCTACACACATATATTAAACAGAATACAATTTACTAAACTGCTGTGCGTGTGTGTGTGTGTGTGTGCTCGCGTGTGTGTGTGTGTGTGTGTGTGTGTGTGTGTGTGTGTGTGTGTGTGTGTGTGTGTGTGTGTGTGCGTGCACGTACTTTCAGCTGCATGCCCAGACTGCGATAGAAGAGCACCAGGTGAGTCATGAAGCGCAGGAGATGAGCTGGTAATGATGGTGTCCTTCCTAACCAATCACCAAACTCTTCCAAAAGACCTGTGATACACACACACACACACACACACACACACACACACACACACACACACACACACACACACACACACACACAAAACATGAATTACATCCTGGCTTTACACACAAAATGCACAAATCCAGAATTCTTACCATCCAAGTCTCCGAGGATGATGAACTTCTGAATAATGTGGTAGTGCTCCTTGGTTGCTTCCAGAACTCTCTGTATATACACACACACACACACACACACACACACACACACGGTTTCTACACATCTTCCATTTCAAAATTCCATACTTTTCCAGACTCAAACATGCAGACTTCCCTAAAGATTTCCAATTCCATATTTAATAATGATTTTAAACTCCAACATGCATTATGTTGCAATCTCTGATGTGTGATGTGTGTAGTTGCACTGTAGGGGGCGCTGTACTGTCACAGCAACTACTGCATTACGATCTTCAGACAGCGCTGAGAGTCTGCTCCTAACGCCACAGACGATTACCTTTTCCATTTTTGTTTCAAAACTCATTTTTCCTCGTGGTTTTGGTGAAGATGAATGGATAAGCAGAAGGATGGATGGATGGACCAGAAGAGAGGTAAAAAGTAAAAGAATGGATGAGCAAGAAAGCATGGACATGTAATAAAAAAATAAATGGATGAAAGTATGAATAAGAAAAAAGAAGTTGGATGGATGGATGGATGGATGAAGGAGTAAATGGAAGATTAGTGAAAGGAAAGTGAACGTAACAAGAGCTGAAATTTGAAAAGGTTTCCGCAGTCGACGGCGTGATGCGAAAACGATGACGCATTTTTGCCATGCGGTGGCGTCTTTCCTCGTCACTGCCGGCCACGTGTTAAAGAGCCGGAAAGTTGCGGGTCGAAGTGTCTTCGTTTTGCTCGAGCGTGGTACAGGGACATGAGCAGACCTTTTCAGATGTTTCATTTTTCTAATTCTTAGATTTTTTTTTAAATAGTATGGAAACTAATATTTTTCAATACTCAGGTCTGTTTTCCCCCCGAATATTATTCCAGACCTGGAAATCACTCAAACCAAATTCCATAGTTTATGCACAGAAACCCAGTACACACACATATTTAAAACAGTTTCAGAACCTGACCTTCGACTCGGTTGCTTGCAGCTCCTCAAAGACCTTTTCCATCGTCCAACTGAAAGAAAAGAAAAATACTAATATAAATATGCAACTATGGAGGAGAAAAACAATAAAGAAGTCACTGACCGCTCATTTTAGGACTCGATGCGATAACCTGAAGACGATTTCGTCATGATCGATTGCGTGTGCTGTGTGCGAGCGCTCACCTGGCCTCCAGGTATTCTCTGGGCAGTTCCTCGAGCTCCTCATGACTCAGCCCTGAGGATCTCAGCTCCTGCTCTAGCAACGAGTCGACTAGCACGCGGAAATACGCCCACACCGTATCCTCCCATGACTCGCACACTGGCAACAGCTACAACACAGAGTCGAGAGAAACAGAGAGAAACTGAGAGAAAGAGAAGCACGTCCATGTTTTACTGCTTTTATCAAAGGGATTAACTCCAGAAAACCTGTGGTCATACCGAGGTAAGAAACTCTACACTCAAATATTTTTTATTATAAGTTCGGCTTGAAACCGAGCATCTGGCACCATGTCTGATCCGATAAAGACGTCCCTCAGGCAGCTTCTGATTTCGTACCCGGCTGGCCTGCGCAATAAACAGGATAAGAAAGAGTACAAAGACAAACTTCTGAGAAACAACCCAGAAAGTCTCAGAGCAGACGCCACTCGAGATGGAACCAAAATCACAGACTTGCTCTTCTACACAGAACACACCGAATCGTGGCTCAGAGCTCTCACTACCCATTACACACACCATACCACCAGGGACATCCAATACGGCAGACAGATGACGATAAGAGCAGACGATGGAGACGGAAATCTGACCGTTAACATCTACAAGAGTGGAATGATCATGTTCCAGGGGAGTGAAGCCAGACTCCGCTCTGTTCCGGATGACTTTAATACCTTAAAAACCCTGAGAGGGACTTACACCGGGACAGAGAGGAAGAAGGACAAGACTGGGACACATCGAGAGGAGGAAAATCTAGTGCAAGAACGTCAACCAGAGATCGGATCTCTGAGGACCGAGCTTAACGAAGCGCGAGAAGATCTTCACCCCGGAGACCAAATGATGAGCAACCTGACTGAGCAGTTACAAAGCCTCCAAGTTGTGCAAGAAGGACTACAATCTCCACAACCTGCAACTCTTCAGCCAGACATACCGAGTATCCAGCCGGAGCCACAAAACCAGCAACCAGAGCCACCAAGCTGCAGCCAGATCCACCAAGATCTCAGTGAAGATCAATAAGCAGTGCAGTCAGGTCCACCAATGCCTGCACCAAACCACCAGCAAAACACCATAAAGCCCACCGTGAGGAACACCCAAACACAAGCAGGGCCAAGAAGCTCACGAATCAGAGACATCACACACCCAACCAGAGCCCCCAAAGCATGCAGCAATGCCACAAACACACCAACGAGGGCCACCGATAAATCCTCAGTGAGAACCACCAAACTTCTCTCTAAGAGACGTTTTAAACACTACTTATGATGTACTATTATGTGCAGTAGGACGTAACCCTCTAATTGATTCTCATTCACTTGAAGATTAGATCTTCCTCCTGAACTACACAATAAGATTTGCAGCTTCAACAGACCTGAACATCACGCAAACGTTGACCGCCTGACCAGGCCGCTACACCACACTACAGATCACGTTCTAATCACGTGGGAACTTTTACATTTAAATCAAGTTCGCTATAAAGATATGAATGTTATAACTAATCACGCTTATTAGTGACGTTTTATATGAGATGCTTTAAAAGCCTGTAAATGTGATCATGAGAGTCTCAGGTGTGATGTTACCTGTCGAAGGTTTCCACTCAGAACAGCATAGATGGCTCTCTCGTACCTGTTGAACTGTTCCTGCACACACACACACACACACACACACACACACACACACACACACATCAGTAACCATAGTATTACAAGTTATTGAACAACAGACAAAAGACAGACGAACAGAGACAGAGATACAAGACAGACAGAGACAAAAGACAGACAGAGACAGTCAAGTGAAGTTTATTTCTATTGCGCTTTTCACAACAGACATTGTCTCAAAGCAGCTTTACAGAATTTAACAGTGAAGGTGAAGGGTGTGTGTTTATCTCTGATGAGCAGCCGTGGTGACTGTGGCAAGAAAAAACTCCCTTAGATGTTATGAGGAAGAAACCTTGAGAGGAACCAGACTCAAAAGAGGAACCTCATCCTCATTTGGCAGGGATACAAGACGAACAGAGACGGGGATACAAGACGGACAGAGACGGGGATACAAGACGGACAGAGACGGGGATACAAGACGGACAGAGACGGGGATACAAGACGGACAGAGACGGGGATACAAGACGGACAGAGACGGGGATACAAGACGGACAGAGACGGGGATACAAGACGGACAGATGTGAAATGGAAAGGTAAGGATAGACAGAGAGACAGATAGATAGACTGAGTGAGAGAGAGACACTGAGCTCTGAGATGCTGCATGTGGAGTTCTTTTAAATGATCTTAAAAGGTAAACTGAAACTTTAGTTACACATAAAAAGTGAAGAATTAAATCCAGATCATCTACTTTCCTTTCATCAAAACTACTTACACAATATATTATCATTATTCTGGTTATTATTAACAGTCAATAGAATATT
>NC_139597.1:1758120-1768120 GCF_946808225.1 Silurus aristotelis | reverse complement strand
CCAAACCGCACAGAATTGCAACCCTAGCGCACTACAAGTGGTAGAATAGGTGACGTCTGATACCCTAAAAGAGCGCACAGAATAGGGAGTACTCAGCCGTTTGGGATCCAACCCGCTTCTTCGTTGTTATTGTTGTATTTTTTTTTTTAAACTGTTAAGTTCGACAGCGCCATCTAGAGGCGAGGAAGGGTGGTGAAGTGTATATTGACAAAATAAATTAACAAAAAAAAGTAGAGAAATAAACAAACAAACAAGCAAATAAACAAATTATATATTTATATAAAATACCAATTTGAGCTGCAGGAATATTTTGGATTACAATTTCAAAATCCCCTTACAATTTAAGACGCAGTATGGAATTCATGAGATAAAAAGGGATGTATATAAATAATAAATAACAATAAACAATATAAAATATTGAAGACAATATAAAATAAAACCTGACATGATTTCTGTATTTTGACTCGAGTTGACCAGTAAAGAAATCTGTCACCTGCAGATTGATTATTTATCTTTGTATTAATTAATTTATTAGATAATTTTTCCCTTTAATACTGGAGACTCTATCCATCCTTGTTGAAAATACCTTTTATTTGATGGATGTATTGATAGATGAATAGATAGATGGATGGATAGGCGGGTGGGCGTGCGGACGGACGGACAGACGGACAGACAGACAAATAGATAGATAGTCGGGTTTTGGTCATCCGAGTGTAAATAATGAAATAAATGCTGTTTTTCTGCTTTGATCTTTACAGATGTTACGGTAAATGTTCCAGCTGCAGACAGACGGTGTGGAGAAATGTGTGTGTGTGTGTGTGTGTGTGTGTGTGTGTGTGGAGAGACTAATGGATCAGTCAGAAGAAAGTGATACAGAAGCACACCAGAGTCTCTCAGTGTTCTCAGGGTTTATTTCCAGAAACAAGTCGTTCTGCAAAATGTATGAGAGCAGTACAGCTGTGTTTCATCAAAAATAGCTGATGTACTGTCTTCATGTGTGTGTGTGTGTGTGTGTGTGTGTGTGTTGTCTAATAATATAGAACATTACACAGTGATTCAGAATTCAGTTCATCTTCACCATAACCATCATCATCCTCATCATAAAAGAACATAACATACAGTGAACTGGGTGTAGGGGAAGAGTGTGTGTGTGTGTGTGTGGAGCTTCAATGAAAACCCCATCAAGGACGTGTTGAGTGAGGCGAGGAAGCGGAGTCACAGTGAGCACCCTGATGCCGATGCACTTTACACCGTTTTCACACCAATCCACACTGCGTTATAGTTTCGTTTTTATCCTTTTACAGCTACAATCAAATGTCCCTCGCTGACGAACGTCTCGTATCAAATGAAACTGAATGCGATCTACGTCAGATAGATACGTCTCAAAAGTACTGGGACACCCAACTGTTCCAGCCAGTAAACTGTGAGAGACACATGCTTGTGTAGGACGTCTTCAGGCCCAAACCTTCTTCATCATGACAGTGTTCCTGTGCACAAATCCAGCTCCATGAAGATCTGCTTTCCATGGGTTGGATTTGGTGGAAGATCTGCGACAGACAGATAGATAGTCGGATGTATGGATGGATAGAGAGAGAGAGAGAGAGAGAGAGAGAGAGAGAGAGAGAGAGAGAGAGAGAGAGAGCTCTAAACCCTGTTGAACACGAGGAATGTGAACGCTGACTGCACCCCAGGACTCCTCACCTCACCTACATCAGGACCTTGAAGAGTGGAGCTCATTATAACAGGTCTCAGGCGTCCACAAACTTTTGGTATAGTGTATTGGGTATCAGGTAGGATTGTTTTTTTTGGAGGCATGAGTTCTGCTGGTTTGTTCTGATGTATAAGTGTGTGTGTGTGTGTGTGTGTGTGTGTGTGTGTGTGTGTGTGTGTGTGTGTGTGTAACATGGTGTGATACACACTGCTACATTGCACTGACGTGTCTTATCTTTTGAGTTTTATCGTGAAGCTGCAGAAGGAGGATTTCTCTCGATCGTTACAGTCCTTAAAAAAATCCATTAAAAAAAAGCAAGAAATCAGAAGAGGAAACATTCCAGCACAAAGAACACGTTTTCCTCGTCTACTGACGGATAAATCACACATTCCTGATCAGAAACACGTCAATACGTTTGTGTCTGTTCCTCGCTGCTCTTCTTTACTGAGCAGATTCTCCCACAGGCACTGTTTATACCTCAGTCTTAATATATACAATACGATTTCCAGTGTTTCATCTGTCAAAGTAATAGTGATATATTTATTTATTTAAAAAACATTTTTTTGGTTATTTTTTTTATTTCATTTTTTCCAAACAATCAACATACTCATCATCATCATCATCATCATCAGCCAACATTTTTGCATATTTATGGTAAAATAAATGGAAAATAAATTACAGGAAGGAAAAATATGCATTTGTGTTTTTATTTGCCTTTATAACCCCCCCCCAATAACAAAAACAAAAAAACAAAACAAACAAACAAAACAACAAAACAGTTGTTTATTGTCAAAGAAGAATAGTGAAGAACGTACAGAGGCTGAAAAGTGTAGAAACAACGTGAGGGTTTTATAGTTTTGTTTTTAAAAGACACAAACATTTTCTTTTCGTTTCTATACAACAAACTCGGGAAAATCAAAAACACGCAGTGACGTGACCGTGAACGAGACTGTGGAGTCCAAATGGGACATTTTTGTCTCAACAAGAAGAACGTGTGTAAGACGAGGAGAGAAGACGCGAGAGAAGATGATTATCCATCACAGAACCACCTGCCCAGTCACTGCACCTCAATCCTACTGAACTGCTCTGGGATGAAGAAGTGAAGAACATCTCTGTTCTGAGAGTTTGACAAGAAACAGCTAAATATTCCAGCTGAACGTTTGGAGAAATGACGTGTCCTGATGCTGAGAGCGTGTGAAGATGTTCTTCATGATAATGGAGGATTTTTCACTGGTAATAAACTCTGGATATTTATAGATTTCTGGGTGGAAGTCGATCTTCAGAGCGTAACATTAGCGCGTTTGTTGCATAGAAAAGGAAAGGAACATGCAGGTGTCTCTCAAACATCATACAACACTCCGAGTTTCACTTTTTTATTCTTTTATATGTGTATATATGTTTCTTTTGTGTTATTTCTGTATTTTGTGTTATTTTTCTATCATTTTTTTTATATGAAAATAACGTAATCGTAACCTATTATATAGCGGGAATTTCTGAAATCCCGCCTTCCTGTGAAAAAAATAATGTCGCTCTATCCAAAATATAAAACGCACGATTTCGAGACGTATGTAAGAATGTCCGTCAGAACGTTTAATAATAATAATAATAATAATAATAATAATAATAATAATTATGTTCGTTCAATAGATTCGACGGAAAAGTTGCCCACAGCCAATCAGAGCTCATGGGGGGCGGGTTTTAAAAAAAAAATTATAAAAATAAATAAATAAATCCGCTGACGTTTCATTTATCGCGTTTTTTCTCATTGGGGGACTGTAGTTTGTAAAATATGACACATTTCCTTAATAAGGAAAATCACTGTGACCTCAAACACGATGCTGCTGACCAGTTCCTCACGTTTCAATCAGTGAATGAAGACAAAAGTCAGAAGTAATGGCGTCCCTTAAATCAAAAAAGAAGTGTTTGTGTCTTGTGTGTGTGTGTGTGTGTGTGTGTGTGTGTGTGTGTGTGTGTGTGTGTGTGTGTGTGTGTGTGTGTGTGTGGCCTGCAAAACCGTAATATTTAGGGTACATTAAGCCCAAACCCGTTTAGTAACCATTCCATCTTGTTTGTTTTTTCCTTTTATGGGATTGTGTGGGCGGAGCTAAATATGTCTTCTCACGTTTCAAGAAATTTAGCGTAACCACTAAAAATGGCTACTAAACCAGACCCGGGTGTATTTCAAACATTTTCTGGTGATCAACAATAAAAGAAAAAACAAACAAAGGCTTTTTTGTCGTCCAGACGCACGCAAGAAAATCCAAAAATCATCTCGAAGCTCACTGGCTGATGGAAACTGCAAGATGGGAGCAGGAGACCAATCAGATGGAAGGAGGAAGAGTAGTGGGGGGGTGGGGGGTGGTTGGTGGAGTGGTGGGGGGTGAGTGATATTTACAATGTGGCATGTCATATATATCTCTTTTATTATATACGAGGTGAAATCAAAAAGGTTTGGAGACTCGCTCAGTCCCCTTGCACAGCAGTACAGCGCCCCCCAGCTTTCCTCTGGAACGTGTCCTGAAAGTTTTTTTCCGAAGCGTGTCGAGGACCTTCTGCGATCTCCACAACCGTGTCAAAACGCTGACCTTTGAGCTTCATCTTCGGGAGGAGGGTGAAGTCCGCAGGAGCCAAATCTGGCAAGCAGGATGAGTGCAGAAGCGAGATCGTGTTGTTTCCGGCGAGAAACTCGCGTGCGAGGAGGAGCTCGCTGACAGGGTGCGCACGTGGTCAGAAAAGCAGACGTGGTAACGCACGTGGTCAGAATAGCACCAGTTACACAGCTCCACATGTAGTTCTGAAGGTCGGTGCGCCCTGTGACTGTGCGTGCAGCCTTGTGCTGCCCTCTGTTGGAGTGTCACAAAACTAGTCTCGAAACGTTCTGATACCACCTCCTTTTGATACATATATTTATCTCGAACCTTCTGAGTCTTTATTAGATCTGCAGTTTGATTAAGGCAGAACATCATCCTTCATCCTTCATCATAGTGGAACGTATTCCCTCTTGTGTGTGTGTGTGTGTGTGTGTGTGTGTGTGTGTGTGTGTGTGTGTGTGTGTGCGTGTATTAAAAATAAACCCCGGTGTGGTTCTGAGGCATGTAAGAGTTTGGGGTTTTGGTGTTTCTCCTCTGATGCTAAACACATCCATCGTCGTCGTCATCATCATCATCATCATCAACTTTCCATTACTGAGAAAATAAACTTCGTTTTTATTTAAGGTGTTGGGTGTCCCGAGTCTTTCAAAAGAATAACTTAGAAATAAAATAGAAGGTAAAAATGCTTGTGTGTGTGTGTGTGTGTGTGTGTGTGTGTGTGTGTGTGAGAGAGAGAGAAAGAGTGTGAGCATCTTGAAGGTTCTGAAATGAAGAATTTCAGAACAAAGCAATTAAAAGCAAATTCGCTTTGTTTGTCCACAAGAGGGCAATAAAGGTTTTTTGGTGGCAGAGGGGCATATCGGTCGTCATTTCAGGGCTGAGTGAGCTAAAGAAGCTAATCGAAGCTAACGGTGTGTGTGTGTGTGTGTGTGAGTGAGTGTTTTATCTGCTGATAGTGGACGAGGCTGAACGCAGGCTGCTCGGGAGTTTATCCGATCCGGGGATTTTCCATGGCCCTGGGGACACGGTCACCTTCCTGCCCGCCGTATTAGCTGCGTTTCTCGCCGTCTTTCTCTCGCCCATCCCTCTGTCTGGCTCGGACGCCTGACCTTTGACCTGCTGCACGCTTCTGGCACCCTCCACACTACCCTTGGTGATCTCGGCGTTCCCACGCAGGAGTTTGCCCGGGTCCCGTTTTCTCTCTTTGGATCGGCTCTTGTTGGATTCCGCTTTCACCTCATTGGAACGATTCTGGTGCCCCTTGTTCCCGCCGGAGCTTCTGCGTCTGGACCTACTGCCCTCCCGGTGCCGGTTCTGCCCCCTGCCGGACCCCGGGCCCACCTTCGAACCCTGGTGGCAGCTTTCGGGGGCTTCCGTGTCGATCGGCAGCGCGTGAGGTGGCTCTGGAGATGAGTTCACATGGAATGACGGCGAAGGGTTGGAAAAGCTCTCAAGGGGCGGAGCTACTTCCGACACGCTTGAGGAGGCTGTAGGGTTAGGATCCCAGGGGGTGGAGCTATCTGCTGGGGGAACATGCATGCCATTAAATAATTACGACAAAACACACACGCGCACACACACACACACACACACATACACACACACACACTCACTGGCACTTTTATCCATGCAGGCAATTTACACACACAGCAAACAAATTAAAAAATGAGCTCACAATATGAGCTCGTGTGCACAAAATCCTCTCCATGAAGATCTGCTATACAAGAGTTGGATGTATGTGGAAGATCTCCTGCTAGAGAGCTCCAACCCTATTTGCACCCCAGACCTCCGCAATCCCTCACCTACATCAGTACACAACTTTACTAACACTCATCACTATCACTACTAAATCTCCACTTAATTCAGTGGAACATCTTCCCAGAAGAGTGGAGGGTCTAATAACAGGAAATGTGCGACTCAATGTTGGAATGAGATGTTCAAAAAGCAGCACATACCAATTTTATGGTCGAATGTCGAGCAGGCACTGAACTTATACACTCTTTTCTACAACTTTAGAACCATTTCATCTCTGTAAAGCTGCTTTGAGAGAAAGTGCACTTAAAAACGCATTACAAATAAAGATAAATCGAATCGAACACTGCGGTTTTCACGTCCCAAACACACGTTTTACCCTCTGAGACGACACAACTGGGCGTTTTACCCTCTGAGACGACACAACTGAGCGTTTTACCCTCTGAGACGACACAACTGAGCGTTTCACCCTCTGAGACGACACAACTGAGCGTTTTACCCTCTGAGACGACACAACTGAGCGTTTTACCCTCTGAGACGACACAACTGGGCGTTTTACCCTCTGAGACGACACAACTGAGCGTTTTACCCTCTGAGACGACACAACTGGGCGTTTTACCCTCTGAGACGACACAACTGAGCGTTTTACCCTCTGAGACGACACAACTGGGCGTTTTACCCTCTGAGACGACACAACTGGGCGTTTTACCCTCTGAGACGACACAACTGGGCGTTTTACCCTCTGAGACGACACAACTGGGCGTTTTACCCTCTGAGACGACACAACTGTGCGTTTTACCCTCTGAGACGACACAACTGAGCGTTTTACCCTCTGAGACGACACAACTGAGCGTTTTACCCTCTGAAACGACACAACTGGGCGTTTTACCCTCTGAGACGACACAACTGGGCGTTTTACCCTCTGAGACGACACAACTGGGCGTTTTACCCTCTGAGACGACACAACTGGGCGTTTTACCCTCTGAGACGACACAACTGAGCGTTTTACCCTCTGAGACGACACAACTGGGCGTTTTACCCTCTGAGACGACACAACTGGGCGTTTTACCCTCTGAGACGACACAACTGAGCGTTTTACCCTCTGAGACGACACAACTGAGCGTTTTACCCTCTGAGACGACACAACTCAGCGTTTTACCCTCTGAGACGACACAACTGAGCGTTTTACCCTCTGAGACGACACAACTGAGCGTTTTACCCTCTGAGACGACACAACTGGGCGTTTTACCCTCTGAGACGACACAACTGGGCGTTTTACCCTCTGAGACGACACAACTGAGCGTTTTACCCTCTGAGACGACACAACTGGGCGTTTTACCCTCTGAGACGACACAACTGGGCGTTTTACCCTCTGAGACGACACAACTGAGCGTTTTACCCTCTGAGACGACACAACTGAGCGTTTTACCCTCTGAGACGACACAACTGGGCGTTTTACCCTCTGAGACGACACAACTGGGCGTTTTACCCTCTGAGACGACACAACTGAGCGTTTTACCCTCTGAGACGACACAACTGGGCGTTTTACTCTCTGAGACGACACAACTGAGCGTTTTACCCTCTGAGACGACACAACTGGGCGTTTTACTCTCTGAGACGACACAACTGAGCGTTTTACCCTCTGAGACGACACAACTGAGCGTTTTACCCTCTGAGACGACACAACTGGGCGTTTTACCCTCTGAGACGACACAACTGGGCGTTTTACCCTCTGAGACGACACAACTGAGCGTTTTACCCTCTGAGACGACACAACTGGGCGTTTTACCCTCTGAGACGACACAACTGGGCGTTTTACCCTCTGAGACGACACAACTGAGCGTTTTACCCTCTGAGACGACACAACTGAGCGTTTTACCCTCTGAGACGACACAACTGAGCGTTTTACCCTCTGAGACGACACAACTGGGCGTTTTACCCTCTGAGACGACACAACTGGGCGTTTTACCCTCTGAGACGACACAACTGGGCGTTTTACCCTCTGAGACGGTTTGTTTGTGCCACTTTATATAAAATATAAATCAACTCTAAACACACACAGAAACAAATTACCATAACGTTAGCAGTTTATGTACTATATCTGTTCTGAATTTATACAAATGTGTAAAAAATGAAGAGAAGAAGTAAAAATCCAAAACACAAACACACACACTGAGTCGGTGTGAGAAGTCTGGGGTTAGAAAGCATGCGCTCGGTTACAAACCGTGTCTTTGGACTGGCCCATTAGGAAGAAATAGGGGGAGCCATGCGTGTCACTGTTCATGCACATGGAGAGGCTGGAAGATACCATTCCTATAAGAGGGGAAGTAACAACCTAGACCAATCATTAGAGTTAGAACAAGAGTCGGAGAGCAACATGTTATTCTGTAGTTAGACAGACAGACAGACAGACAGACAGACAGACAGACAGACAGACAGACAGACGGGAGGTGTATTATATATTATGACGTTATAAATACACAGCGCATGCATCTGATCAGAAAGGGGACGGAAAGATTAAAGAATGAACAGGAATAAACATAAACACCCAAATCACCATTTTATAGCATACTGTGGCAGCCTTTCGATTTTTTTATTGTGGTATATATTATATCTACACAGTGTTTTGTGATGTTTGAGAGACACCTGCATGTTCCTTATGTTTCTATGCTCAGTAATGTTACACCAAATCTATAAATATCCAGAGTTTATTTCCAGTAAAAAAAATCCTC
Organism: Silurus aristotelis; assembly: GCF_946808225.1. Taxonomy (NCBI): domain Eukaryota; kingdom Metazoa; phylum Chordata; class Actinopteri; order Siluriformes; family Siluridae; genus Silurus; species Silurus aristotelis. The sequence continues at coordinate 1,759,334 of NC_139597.1, read as the reverse complement.
CATCAGCATGAAGAACATCTTCACACACTCTCAGCATCTCAGCAGAAATATTTTGCTGTGTTTCTTCTAAAACTCTTCAGAGATGTTCTTCACTAGATGGAGATGTTTCTTCTTGATCTCAGAGCAGTTCAGTAGGATTGAGGTGCAGTGACTGGGCAGGTCATGATAGATATCACTCCAGACGTCTGTCTGCTCTCTAAATAACACGTACAGAACTCAGACGTGCTTCGGCTCTTCGTCTTGTTGTACGGTGAAGTCGCTTCCAATGAGCCGCAGTCCAGACGGAACTGCATGATGATGAAGTGTGGAATAGGAGACGTGTTGGGTCACTTTCACTTTCCAGAATCTTCTCTGCTCCAAAACAACCTCAAACCATTAAACCTCCACCTCCATGTGTGAGTGTGGGGGTGAGGGAGTCTGATCACATCTTCTCTCCTGTCCTTCTTCTCACACAAGTTCTTCTGGTAGAGACACAAATGTCCCAGAAATTTCATCCACTCGTTCACTGTCACATTCCAGTGTTTTTGTTGAGTTTGTTGTATAGAAACTAAAGGAACCTGCAGGTGTCTCAAACACCATTTATATATAAATATAAAACTAATAGAGTTCAAACATTCAGGTGAACATTCAGCCTGAGATCCAGAGTTGGACCATGTTTGATGAATGTATCTAGGAGTTAGTGTTTTAATGAATTAATGAATTGATTGATTTTAATTGATTAGATGTTATAAAATGACTGACTGATTAATCCGGGATTCATCATATCAAAATAGTGTTTATCACGTTAATCGCGTGCGCACGCTCGCCCGTGTGTGTGTGTGTGTGTGTGTGTGTGTGTGTGTGTGTGTGTGAACCCACCATACTCCGGTACCTGTCCCGTTCCTCTCTTCAGCAGCAGTCTCACTCTGTTTCCGCCAGACTTGATGAGCTCGATGGCGTGGGTGTGTGTCATCTCACGTGTGCTCTCACCGTTAATCTCTATGATCTGGTCTCCAACCTGCGCATGCACGCGCACACACACACACACACACACACACACACACACACAGATGTAGTTTCCTGACGATATTGGGAGATAAATGAGATCCACTCCATTTAACAAGCTCTAATTGAGCACTAACGAGCCGACGTGTCCTGAGCCGAGGCTTTCTCATCTTTTCCTTTTTTTGTGCTTTCCTTTGCAAATGGATCTCTCTCTCACACACACACACACA
>NC_139597.1:1723120-1748120 GCF_946808225.1 Silurus aristotelis | reverse complement strand
AATGAAGCATTCAGACAGCGTTCAGCTCCTGGTGAGATTAGTGGTTAGTAATATAATTAGATTATGTTGTGAGAGACGTGAGAGAGGAAGACAGGGCTGAAAGAGGGCGGGTATGATCCGTTTTTACCTGACTGGGATTCTTCCAGGGTAAAAAGTGACCTGCAATAATACAAAAGAGAAAAAGTGTTTACCTGCTAAGATTTTGTGTGGAATATTGTGAGGAGGTTTTGGGTAATGCATCAAAAACACAAATTATGCATTACTGCCATGTGAATCAGGTGCAGACTATACCAACACCAACATTCACCATCACACACCAACATTCACCATTACACACCAACATTCACCATCATTCACCATCACACACCAACATTCACCATCACACACCAACATTCACCATCACACACACCAACATTCACCATCACACACACCAACATTCACCATCACACACACCAACATTCACCATCACACACACCAACATTCACCATCACACACACCAACATTCACCATCACACACCAACATTCACCATCACACACACCAACATTCACCATCACACACACCAACATTCACCATCACACACCTACATTCACCATCACACACACCAACATTCACCATCACACACACCAACATTCACCATCACACACACCAACATTCACCATCACACACACCAACATTCACCATCACACACACCAACATTCACCATCACACACCTACATTCACCATCACACACACCAACATTCACCATCACACACACCAACATTCACCATCACACACCAACATTCACCATCATTCACCATCACACACCAACATTCACCATCACACACACCAACATTCACCATCACACACACCAACATTCACCATCACACACACCAACATTCACCATCACACACCTACATTCACCATCACACACACCAACATTCACCATCACACACACCAACATTCACCATCACACACACCAACATTCACCATCACACACCAACATTCACCATCATTCACCATCACACACCAACATTCACCATCACACACACCAACATTCACCATCACACACACCAACATTCACCATCACACACACCGACATTCACCATCACACACACCGACATTCACCATCACACACCAACATTCACCATCACACACACCAACATTCATCATCACACACCTACATTCACCATCACACACACCAACATTCACCATCACACACACCAATTCACCATCACACACACCAACATTCACCATCACACACCAACATTCACCATCACACACACCAACATTCACCATCACACACCAACATTCACCATCACACACCAACATTCACCATCATTCACCATCACACACCAACATTCACCATCACACACCAACATTCACCATCACACACACCAACATTCACCATCACACACACCAACATTCACCATCACACACACCAACATTCACCATCACACACCAACATTCACCATCACACACACCAACATTCACCATCACACACACCAACATTCATCATCACACACCTACATTCACCATCACACACACCAACATTCACCATCACACACACCAACATTCACCATCACACACACCAACATTCACCATCACACACACCAACATTCACCATCACACACACCAACATTCACCATCACACACACCAACATTCACCATCACACACCAACATTCACCATCACACACACCAACATTCACCATCACACACACCAACATTCACCATCACACAAACCAACATTCACCATCACACACCAACATTCACCATCACACACACACCAACATTCACCATCACACACACCAACATTCACCATCACACACACCAACATTCACCATCACACACACCAACATTCACCATCACACACCAACATTCACCATCACACACCAACATTTACCATCACACACACCAACATTTACCATCACACACCAACATTCACCAATCCAACTCACACCAACATTCACAATCACACACACTGACATTCACCATCATACACTCCATCATTCACCATCACACACAAACATTCACCATCACACACACTAATATTCACCACCACACACACCAACATTCATCACCACACACACCAACATTCAAACGATCTATCTATCAATCAATCAATCAATCAATCAATCAATCTATCTATCCTTTAATCTACTGTTATCTGTCCCTCACTCTATCTCTCAGATTCTATCTACATCACTCTGTTCTTTCTCACTCCCCCCATTACATCTTGATTGTCGCATGTGTGTATCAGAGCTAATTGAAGCGCTGTGTGTGTGTGTGTGTGTGTGTGTGTGTGTGTGTGTGTGTGTGTGTGTGTGTGTGTGTGTGTGTGTGTGTGAAATCAGGACATCTGATGTCCATTAAATGCCAAATCAGCAGCTTCTCCCAGTTTCACAGCATGTTTCATTATCTCCCTTTGATGTCACTGCATCTCTCTCTCTCTCTCTCTCTCTCTCTCTCTCTCTCTCTCTCTCTCTCTCTCGCTCTCTCTCTCTCCCACACACACACACACACTCACACACACACATGCACGCACACACACTCTTTGCTCTGATTGGCTGAGCCAGCTGCTGAGAGACGTGACCCGGCTGCAGCTGATTGGCTCTCCAGAGTTTCATGTGCCAGAACATAATGAGTGCTGGTGTAGTGAAGTGTATAATTACACACACACACACACACACACACACACACACACACACACACACACACACACACACACACACACACACACAAGAATTGTAGAAATATCGCTGCCAATTACAAAGCGGCTTGAAATAAAAAAACTGAAAATAAATAAATAAATATACAAAAAACAAACAAACTAATAAATAAAATAATTAGTACAGTTGAAGTTCCTCGATTCATTTACCAGACAATTGTTCTCTGAGTCACAGGGTTCACCAAGTAGTTTTCTCCATGCAGTCTCAAAGACCGCTCAGAGCCCAGAGAATTTCTTAATGTAAAGTCCACTACTTCCGTGTTCTCCTGCAGTCTCCTTCACTCTGTCTCTCTTTTTACATATAGACATTAGTGGGACTTGGCGGTAAGTGAGACGAGGTGGTGAGTGAGACATGAGTGAGATGAGGTGGGAAGTGAGACTGGGTGGTGAGTGAGACGAGGTGGTAAGTGAGACTGGCTGGTGAGTGAGACATAAATAAGACGAGGTGGGGATTGAGATGGAGTGGGGAGTGAGACATGAGTGAAACGGGGTTGCAAGTGAGATGGGATGGTGAGTGAGACATGAGTTGGACAGGTTGGTGAGTGAGACTGGGTGGTGATTGAGACATGAGTGAGACGGGGTGATGAGTGAGACGGAGTGGTGAGTGAGACATGAGTGAGACGAGGTGGTGAGTGAGACCGGGTGGTGAGTGAGTCATGAGTGAGACGAGGTGGGGAGTAAGACAGAGTGGTGAGGGAGACAGGGAGGTGAGTGAGACATGAGTGAGACAGGGTGGTAGGTGAGATGGGGTGGTAAGTGAGACATGAGTAAGCGAGGATGGTGAGTGAGACATGAATGAGACGGGTTGATAGGTGAGATGGAGTGAAGAGTGAGACTGGTTGGTAAATCAGACGAGGTGGTAAGTGAGACTGGGTGGTGAGTGAGACATGAGTAAGACGAGGTGGTCAGTGAGACGTGGTCGTGAGTGAGACATGAGTGAGACAAGGTGGTGAGTGAGACGGCGTGGTGAGTGAGACAGGGTGGTGAGTGGGACAGGGTGGTGAGTGAGACGAGGTTGTGAGTGAGACGGCGTGGTGAGTGAGACGGGGTGGTGAGTGAGACAAGATGGTGAGTGAAAAAGGGTGGTGAGTGACACGAGGTGGTGAGTAAGACAGGGTGGTGAGTGTGACAGGGTGGTGAGTGAGACGGGGTGGTAAGTGAGATGAGGTGGTGAGTGGGACGGGGTGGTGAGTGAGACAAGATAGTGAGTGAAAGACGGTGGTGAGTGAGAAGGGGTGGTGAGTGAGACCGGGTGGTGTGTGAGACAGGGTGGTGAGTGAGACAAGATGGTGAGTGAAAGAGGGTGGTGAGTGACACGATGTGGTGAGTAAGACAGGGTGGTGAGTAAGACAGGGTGGTGAGTGAGACGGGGTGGTGAGTGAGACGGGGTGGTGAGTGAGACAGGGTGGTGAGTGAGACAGGGTGGTGAGTGAGACAAGGTGGTGAGTGAGATGGGGTGGTGAGTGAGATGGGGTGGTAAGTGAGATAAGGTGGTGAGTGGGAAGGGGTGGTGAGTGGGACGGGGTGGTGAGTGAGACAAGATGGTGAGTGAAAGACGGTGGTGAGTGAGAAGGGGTGGTGAGTAAGACGGGGTGGTGTGTGAGACAGGGTGGTGAGTGAGACATGGTGGTGAGTGAGATGGGTTGGTGAGTGAGACGGGGTGGTGAGTGAGGCGGGATGGTGAGTGAGATGGGGTGATGAGTGAGACATGGTGGTGAGTGAGAGGGGGTGGTGAGTGAGGCGGGGTGGTGAGTAAGATGGGGTGGTGAGTGAGGCGGGGTATTGAGTGAGAAATGGTGGTGAGTGAGATGGGGTGATGAGTGAGACATGGTGGTGAGTGAGATGGGGTGATGAGTGAGACATGGTGGTGAGTGAGATGGGGTGATGAGTGAGACATGGTGGTGAGTGAGATGGGGTGATAAGTGAGACAGGGTGGTGAGTGAGATGGGGTGATGAGTGAGGCGGGGTGGTGAGTAAGACGGGGTGGTGAGTGAGGTGGGGTGGTGAGTAAGACGGGGTGGTGAGTGAGGTGGGGTGGTGAGTAAGAAATGGTGGTGAGTGAGATGGGGTGATTAATGAGACAGGGTGGTGAGTGAGATTGGGTGATGAGTGAGACATGGTGGTGAGTGAGATGGGGTGATGAGTGAGACAGGGTGGTGAGTGAGATGGGGTGATGAGTGAGACATGGTGGTGAGTGAGATCTGCGGTGTTCTGCAGGAGTGATTCTCGTGTTGGTCGTACTCACACACTCTGTAAACGAACAAATCGCAGTGAGAGTCATTTCTCCTAACGCCAAGATCACAGCTGCTACAGATCATTAGCGCTCTGATGAGATGATACAAAATGATCTGTATTCTTAAAACAACCTGGAGCTGTGCGACACTTCTCCACACACACAAACACACACACACACACACACACACACACACACACACACACACACACACATACACATACACACACATACACACAATCCTTGATTCTGATTGGTCTGGGACTGCTAATGTTGCAACTCAAGTTAGATCCTGGAGGAGATGAAGAATTAATGCAGGAACCTGGTGGAGATTGAGAAGCAAAGCTTAAAGAACTACAGCTTGAAGGTAGAACATAGAGGAGATAAAGAACTAAAGAGCCTGAACCTGGAGAGGATAAAGAACCTAGAAGGGATAAAGGACTAAATGTGGATCCTGGAGAAGATAAAGAACTAGAACTTGAATGTGTAGGAGATAAAAAGCTAAAGTTAGAACCTGAGGCAGATAGATGAACTTTAAGAAGATAAAATACTAAATGTAGAATCTGAACCTACAAACAGTTTATGTACTGTGTGTACTGATCTTCTCAGTCTGATGTTCTGAAGAATACGTGCATTTCTAGTCATTTCCTGACAATCTGGAAGCCGCCACCAGATGGCGCTGTATTAAGGAAGCCTTGATTTCAACCTGCAGTGAGAGAATGTATGGTTCTGAGTGAGAGAGAGAGAGAGAGAGAGAGAGAGAGAGAGAGAGAGAGAGAGAGAGAGAGAGAGAGAGGTGGAGAGACAGTCTGGCCTCAGAATGCTGACTCGGATCCAGATCATTGCACCAGTGCCAGTAAAACCAAAACTCCATCTGTGAGCAATTAAAGACCTGCTGACGGAGAATCAGAAGATCTCAACACCACAGTCTGTTGGATTTACAGAACCTCAGGCAGGGGGAGCAAAAAAATGAGGGAAAATGGGATCTACTGTAAATTCCAAAAAGGCATGAATGAAAGATGAGAAAATGAAAAAATAGAACATTAGAAGTAAAGGAGATGGACAAGGAATCCAGAGTTTGGTTCATAACTCAGTACCTCATAACATTGGGCACCAAGCAGAACCTGGACCAGAGAACCACACCAAGGATCTGGACTTGATTAAGAAATAAGGATGCAACCTGGAACCTGATACTAGAGCGAGGACCTGAACCTGGTAGAGATCTACAGTAGAACATGTACCTGGTTGAGGTCTACAAACAGAATCTGATAAAACCTCAACCATATAGCTTGAACCTGGACCTGATAAAAACCTTGAGATACTTGGTGCTAATATTAAACCAGAACTTGGGTGCATCAGAAAGCAGCTAAAACCTCCACTTCACAAATAACGCTAGAACCTGAAGCTGGAACTGTATGCTGGGCATTCTCAGTTCCAGACTGACATAATCAGTGTGTGTGTGTGTGTGTGTGTGTGTGTGTGTGTGTGTGTGTGTTTTGACCTTTCTCTCAGCTCATATGCTAATCACACCATCACACACCAACAGACGGAACGTTCACACGCGACTAGCATGGGACAGTATGTTAGCATGTCCAGGCTTAGCTCACTGACAGATGCTATGCTAACACTTCAGTCTCACAACACACACACACACACACACACACACACACACACACACACACACACACACACACACACACACACACACACACACACACACACACACACACACACACACAAAAAGAAGTCGAATAAGCACAGAGGCCATGCCTCCTTCAATTAAAGTGACAGGACAAAATCAGAAGCCCCGCCTCCTTTAATTATAGTGACAGAACACACTTGTAAGCCACACCCCCTTCAATTAAAGTGAAAGAACACACAAAGACCATGCTCCTATCAATTAATGTGACAGACACACTTATAAGCCATGCCTCCTTCAATTAAAGTGACAGAACACACACAGAGGCCACCCCCTTTCAAGGAATGTGACAGGACACAATCAGAAGCCACGCCTCCTTCAATTAAAGAGACAAAACACACACAAAGGACACACCTCCTTTATTTAAAATGATGGAACACACACAGAGGCCACACCCCTATAATTAAAGTGACAGAACACACACAGAGGCCACACCTCCATCCATTAAAGTGACAGAACACACACAGAGGCCACACCTCCTTTAATTAAAGTGATAGGGTGCACACTCATAAGCCACACCCCCTTAATTAGGACTGATGAGTGCAGAGGCCACGCCTCCTTGATTATACTTACAAATGCGCAGATCCCATGTACTTCACTGCGTTCGCTCATTTCTGTTCTCTATAATTAAATATCCATGATATTTCCGAGTGTTTTGTCTCGATTTTATGTCAGACGTCACCTCTCTTTCTCCGGTGTTTTCACTTATTACCACCGTCGCTTATCAAATTCCAACATTCCAGCACATGACAGGACTGTATCCTGTGTGCGCTGTAGGTGTTGCCCAATCGCTGACATTCCTGCTGTGATTCCTTCACAAACTATAACAAATCTCAGGGGATTAAACTGAACAAAGAGCTTTTTTGTGGTTCAGGAGAACATGCACTCCCTGTAACAGCTTCGGAAATTCAGATTATCATCAACTCTGCTTCTATAATTATTAGACTCTGCTTCTGGAACAAAATATGAAATCAGGACGTATTTCTCACATCCAGCTACCTTCTTATCTAAAGCTTCCTCACTCAGAGAGGCTTAAACAGAGACCATGTGCCTTACAGCTGATCCCTATGCAATCAGCGCCTTTACACAAGAGAAAAAAAATCCAAGGCCTGGGACTGGGAAGATATTCCCCAAAATATAAATAAATAAAAACTGAAAGTGTCAGAGATCTAAAGCCCGGACTAAACCAAGTGTTCCAGCTCGAAAGACTGAGACTGACCAATTGTCAGAGCGTCGACTCGGCCATGAGTAACAACCCTACAGCCTGACTGGAACATCTACGAGATGGTATCAAAACGTTTTAATACTCGCTCTGTTTACAAGAAAATACTTTATTTATCTACACACTATCCTGGAATTCTTCTTTCTGAAGCGTGTCGACAATGACTTAAAAGAGTCGGTGCTTCCTGTGCGTGCAGCCTCGTGCTGCCATCTGTTGGCGTGTTACAAAACTAGTCTCGAAACGTTTTTATACCACCTCGCAGAGAGAGCCCCTCGTGTAAAAACGCTCCTCGACCGAATTTTCGTTTTCAATCACTCCCCAAAAAGTTGCTCATCCACACTGAAACATCTGGAAACGTCCCTGCAAGCGAGTTGCAAAGTTGCGAAAGCGAGTGAGAATATAGACTGGGAGATGCTTCGAAAAGGAATACGCCAAAATATTGGCCCACTTTAAAGAATAGTATCCTGCTGATGACTTTGCTTTTACAAAACTACTAATGATAACAAAATTGCTAAATGAATGTACAATGTCATCCACCATCTTCATAACTGAGACCGATGCGATTCGCATCTCGATACACAGTCAACAATACGATACTGTACCGGCGGTTGTACATGCGAGTGGAGGGCGGAGCCGGACGGAACGAGCGGTAAGAAACACCTGCAGGTTCAAAGCAATGCGAGTCAACGCAATACGATGTAAGAGTAAAAATCTGATGCTCTGACATTCGAAATGGTACAAATAGTTATTGATTTGGTTCAGACAGACAGCAAATCATCAATTTACTTAAGTGCCTTCTGACTTCTGTCTGCAGGAAGTTACAGCTCTGCCTCTGCCATGTTAATCTGTATTCTATGTGATTCTCAGGACACGCCTTCTGTCTCCGTAGTGTTGCGATGCGTCATATTCATTTTTGAGCCGATGCTAAACACTGCGTTTTCAAATGTATTCACTTTGGACCCACAAGGTTTTTAAAAAGCTACGTTTTCGGTGAATGTATTAGTGTGGACATGGTCTAAAAGAGTTATAAAATAAAAAACAGACCAACATAAAAATGTTCCTTTCACAGCTGAAGTATGAAAACTATCAACAATGTAGAACAGAACACCGGGTTAGCGCATAGCTTCTAGCTTCTAGCTCCTCAGGCATGGAGTTTCTGGAGGAGCTTCAACAGATTGGAGTTGCTGTTTATCGCAGTAGATACGAGCTTCGAACCAGAAAGACACAGCTTACATTTGACTTAAAAGTTTTTTGTCTTTATACTCAACTAAAGTGAAATAATGAGCGTATTTCCACTTTGAGAAACTCGTCTCGCTCTCGCCTCGACTCGCCATTACTGCCACACAGACCTGAATAAACGGAGACACGCCCACAGTGCGTCTTCTTCCTGTTTACAGTGGTTCATCCACCAATCCTACAATGCGACGCTGCTGTAAACAGGTCAGACTGTAGTCTACACTTCAGCCCAAATTCATTCATTTATAAAAGTAACGGGTAACGAACCATACGCTAACGGAGTTACTGTCAAAAGTTACTGCCCAACAATACTCATAAGTTTGTTTCTTTTATATGTCTGGAGTTCTGCTGTTACTTAAAACCGTTTATTCCAACAGAGAAACTTAAAATATTTGTACAATTTCACACACTTGCCGACTTTCTGCCGCAGCTTGTTCTACTTCCTGTATATCTTGAGTGAAAATTGTGGCGTCCAATAAGAGGTAAGTATTTTATTCACAAACTAAAGCTTCCTTTTCCATTTTGACTGAAATGTCATTGTGTTTTCTGATTTGTGAACTTGTTTTCAGATTTTTCCTTCTGTTAATGAGTTTGCAGTCCGTGTCCCGCCCCGGTCCTGCAGCTTTCAGTGTAGAAAGACACGACAAACATGAAAAAGGACCGCTGTTTTTATTTTCTTCTAATAATCCAGAAACAAACTCCAGAAAAACAAGTCATTGTCCTGTTTCTCGTAAATGCCCGCAAAAGAAAATCGAATGGAAACGAAATCAGAAAAATGCATTTTAATTTATGACACAGGAAGTTGCAACCAGGGGAACGTTCCAAAACGAGGGTCTGGATACTGATGCTGGAAGATCAAACAGGTCCCCCAGAAAGGACCTCACTTTAAAGGCTATAATGTTAGAATGGTGAAAAATGAAACATGGTATTCCTTAATATCAGATTGTGTGAATATGGGAAAAAAAAGGCATGAAAGATTTCATGCAAAATGCTGCTATATAGACTGTTTAAGCTCCGCCCACTTCTGATCAGAAACTACTGTGACGAATTGCTTTGAATTGAATTTTTTCTTTCGCTTTCATTTTCTTTTCCATGCATCCACAAAGAAACCGGAAAATGACTTTCTATAGGTTTGTTCTCAAGTATTACAAGAAAATAAAAATAATGTTTTTTTACTTTTACTTTTTCTAAAATTTATGTTTTTGCATTGGTTGATTTGTTTTTCTTAGTTGTTCATTTCCACTTCTCAGCCACTGTACAAAATGTCTGGGACTTGCCAGAAATTCAAACTTCAAAATCTTGAACTAAATAAGAGTTAAACCTGTAAGGAATGGAACCTACTGAGATCTAAAACTGTCGAAACTGGGAACAGTGAACGTAATCAACATTTACATAGACCTCTTTTAGCAGACACCTGAAACCAGAGCAATTATCTCATTTACACAGCTGAGCAGTTAGGGGGGAAGAGTCTTGCTCATGAGAATGGCAGTGGCAGCTTAATAGGTGGGATTTGAACTCATGACCTTCCAATGAAAAGGCTAAAATCTTAACCAATGAGCTCCCACTACCCCAATATATGAGACCTTGAATATTGGACCCAACCATGAAATAAGACGGCGCTCTAACACATGGATCTAAAAACACTTTGGGACCCTCAGGACTGGGACTAATCAAGTAGAAAAGCCATAAAGAGGCACCCAACCAAGAGCAACAAAGAAATAAAGCCTTTACTGATGGATATAACCAAGAATTAGAACCAGGACTAACGAGAAGAAGTGAAAAAAAACCTTGGGATTAGCATCCTAAACAGTTGCAATAATCAAGAATTAAAGCTGCTAAAACCGGAACTGAGAACAAGTCGATCCATAAATAATAGAACTAACCAAGACTTATTACAGCTCTGCTTCCATTTAAGCTTCTAAAGCACTTCCTTAATGACTGCTAAAGTAATTCAGAAAACGTCACTGACAAATGAATTTTATCTACAATGTGCATTGTACTTCGGACACAGAAGCTTCTTTCAATGACAGATAGCAGCTTGTAACTGCGTCGTATCTCATTATAACGCGAGTCCCCCTTGCAGTGGAAAACCCCCCCGCGGAGGAAATAAAGCCAGAGGATATTAATACCCCATCAGAATGACTGCGTCAGGATCTATTTTTACAGGCTTTGTGAATGCGCTAATCACAGAGCGGTGACGTTTCAGGAATGCTAAAGAGTGGCCTTGACTAAAACACGACCTGAGACTTTCAGAGTGTATGACTCAGCAAATTGTTAGGGGCAACCAGGAGCAAGCAGAAAGTCCGCCTAAATCTTGGAGAATTTATTGCGTCACATCGAGCGCGAACGCACTTCCAGCGTACTCAGGATGGGGATCGAAAGACAAACAGCAAACTGACCTTCAAAATAAAAGGGTAAAGAAGCTTTATACTTGTCACATGGACTTTACTGTACAGTGATATTCTTCCTTTACATTTTCCAGCAATGTTAGAAAGCTGGGTTCAAAGCCAGCCATGAACATAGCAGCTTGGCGATACTGGGGCTTGAACCCCTGACCTTCCTAGAGCCTTAAACACTACACTAGCACTTCTGACAAACAAAACAACACAGTGGAAGCCAAGCCTTCTTGATTTCAACATTTCTCTCTTACCTCTCTCTCTCTGTACTAGCAGGGTGGCCTCGGCCCCAACCGCACACTCCTTGAGCATCTCCACCACTCGTGTGTGAGACAGGGTGAGGGCGGGCCGCTGGTTGATCTCCACGATCAGGTCTCCTTCGCACAGACTTGGGCATCGCTGAGGCTCTAGAACCTGCTTCACCCTCTGACCTCCGTCACTGTCTGCGACGGTGAAACCAAATCCATCTGGCCCCTTCACGATGCTAACGCCAATCAACTCGGTCCCCGAGGAAGCCAGCGAGACGCCGTCATCCAGGAAGTGCGCGGTGCGGCTCAAGTACTCCATATATGTGTCGTACGTGGTGCAGTTGCGCCCGTTAAGCAGCAGGGGGCGATCTCCTATAAGGCCCAAAGGCGAGATCATGGTGTTTCCCGAATCCTCCGCATCGTAGGGTAAAGGGTATCCGCGGCAAAGTGCCAGAGTCACGCTTTGCCCGATGGGCACAGACTGGAATAGCTTCACCACGTCGGCGTGAGTCGTTCCGAGAACACACACCTCGTTTATGTAAACGATCACATCGCCTAAAAACATAAATAAGACAATCAGTGAAGGAGGCGTGGTCATTAAATCTGCCAATCCCAGTGAAAAAAGGTGTGGCATCTGTATCTTTTAGTCTTACACTGTGCATTAAACAAACACCCTACCATTGGAGTGCTGTTGCGTTAAGTTTAATGGAGGCGGAGTCTCATCACGAATGTCATCAATCAAACAATTTGCTCATTATCATATTAAGCCACACCCACCAGGACAGTTTGACTACGGCTGACCTGATTGATTTAGTGTTGTTTCAGGTTTGTTGAACATTTAACACTAATATTTTTGTATGATTATATGTCGATCAGGTTTCTGATTAGCATATTAGGCCACGCCCAATGAAACACCTCCTAGATTCAGTGATTCAGTTTCTGTTTGAGTGTTTCATCACATTCATCACAGACTTTTTTCGATATCTTTGATGGACACTCACGTGGAAGAGCATCACAAGCATCAGGAATATTCTCTCTAAAGTGTTCATTTAATAAATAATTATAATTAAACAGGTCAAATGTGATTTATGGTGACGGCCTTAAAGCAACAGCTGAGAAAACTATTCCAGTCAGTTAAAGAAAATTCATTAATCCAGCTGAATGACACAAAATATACAAATTAAAAGAATTATTTAAAAAAAATTATTTATAAAAAATGATAAAAATAATGATGACAAATATGATTAAAATGACAAAAAAATTATTTAAATAATGAGAAACTTAATAAAAATGATAGAAATGGACTGATCTTCAGGATCTCAGAGCTCTGAAAGGGATGAAAGCCAGCACTGCAGGTTGGCTGCTCTCTCTCTCTCTCTCTCTCTCTCTCTCGCTCTCTCTCTCTCTCTCTCTCTCGCTCTCTTTCCTTGTATCTCTCATGCCAGCTTTCCCATGATGCACCTAAACACCTCATTAGGCAGTTAGCGAGCTCTTAATAGCTCACACAGGTGCAAACAAACAGAAACATGCAGAGAGCCACAGGAACAACCTGGACTCTGAGCCAGAGCTGACGATGAACTACACGAGTGTGTGTGTGTGTGTGTGTGTGTGTGTGTGTTTCTCTTTTTTTCTTTGTAAACATTTAGTTTAAATTTTTTTGCAATATTTGTATGCAGCCCAATGTAAAGTTTTTGTCATGCTAATTAAACACACTTAACCTGAAATTTAATTTTGTGTGTGTGTGTGTGTGTGTGTGTGTGTGTGTGTGTGTTTTGTGATTTTACATTCAGTGTAAGTTTGTGCATTTTAAACTGTTAAATACGATTTAAAATACAAGATGATCTCACTTTATCTCGTCTCCAGGTTCTACCTTCAGTTCTTTTTTCTCTATTTGTGTGTGAAAATCAGCGTGTGTGTGTGTGTGTGTGTGTGTGTGTGTGTGTGTGTGTGTGTGTGGGCAGTTCGCCGTTACCTGTAGCCATCTTGCCATCTTGTGCAGCAGGACCATCTGGAATCACGCTCTTCACCTGCAGGAACTCCTCTGGCTCGTCTCCGCCGATGATTGTAAAGCCGAATCCCATGGTGCTCTTCTGCAGTGTTGTCGAGAGGAAACTGCCCTTTAGCTGCGTGGGGTCTCGCGTGAAGAAAGACTTCTCTATACACACACATACACACACACACACACACACACACACACACACACAAACATTCAGCTGTAAGGGTTCTTTCTTCTCGTTGCTCCAGCATGAGTCTCTCTCCTGGACCTCACATCTCTAAAGACACTTATGACTAAAGCAAGAAAAGTCCACACAAGAAGCATTAAGGGGGCAAAAACGTTCTCCTTCATGAGACCAAACACCAGGCCGTGATGGAGAAAAGCCTGGCCGCATGACGCTGATCAGCGGAGATCTCGCACTGCTCCATCACATCCTCACCCAATGTAATTAGCAGGTCTTTTATCAATGCAACGTCTCTTCCCGGATCTCCACGTCCATGCTTTCATTCAGGTACTGTAACCAGCCATAAGTAAACAAAAACAAACAAACAAAGCGGTACACATGCGAATCCTAACGAGGGGGAGGGGAGTCATGTTTTGCACAAATCTCAATTTCCGGTTGTTTGTGGACACCTGCCCGTGAGATCCGTAGGAACGTCCCATTTCCACATTTACCCCCTGTAAGATGCTCCATTCATTAATTTGAATTATGACTAATTATAATAAGCCGCCTTTATTTTGAAATATAATACAGTCATATCATCATCAGGCATCCAATTATTTCACTTTATTTATATCTACATTTATATTTATGGCAGAAGCTGCTATCCAGAGCTACTTAAACTTTATATCCCATTCATACAACTGAGCAGTTCTCAGGGGCCTTTCTCAGGGGCCCTTGCTCTTGGTGTGGCTGGGATTTGAACCTTAACCACTACGCTACCTGCTCCACACATTTGTGCAAAAAACGACAGGATGTTCGCAGTAAGACTCAAACCCAGGCCTGAAAGGAACGAGGGAAGCAGATCGGGTCAGGGAGAGGAACCGAAAGAAGCTGAGGGATCTGCGAAGCCTCTCGGCTCCTGCAGCAGCCGCGTATTCGTCCCGAGCAGCAGGGGGCGTCGGAACAAGGACGTACCGTGCGGTCTGAGCTCTTGGGGCCGGCTCAAGGGGGCCTCGGGTAAGTGGGTGAGGCTGTGTGAGCGCTCAGGAGCCGGGCCTGCGTACGCCAGCCTCGCCCGGGGCAGCGTGGAGAACGACATGCCCTCGTCCACTGTTTCACACCGAGACAACACGTTCAGAACATCCAGGACGTGTGAGGAAATACACACATTCACCACACAAATACCACCGTCCACATGTCCTCATGTCCACACGTCCCCACGTGTGTGTGTGTGTGTGTGTGTGTGTGTGTGTGTGTGTGTGTGTAATGTAGAGTAGTGTAACCGTGTGTGTATGTGTCTGTCTGTGTGTGTGTGTGTGTGTGTGTGTGTGTGTGTGTGTAATGTAGAGTAGTGTAACCATGTGTGTGTGTGTGTGTGTGTGTGTGATGTAGAGTAGTGTAACCGTGTGTGTATGCGTCTGTCTGTGTGTGTGTGTGTGTGTGTGTGTGTGTGTGTGTAATGTAGAGTAGTTTAACCGTGTGTGTGTGTGTGTGTGTGTGTGTGTGTGTGTCTGTGTGTGTGTGTGTGTGTGTGTGTGTGTGTGTAATGTAGAGTAGTGTAACCGTGTGTGTGTGTGTGTGTGTGTGTGTGTGTGTAATGTAGAGTAGTGTAACCATGTGTGTGTGTGTGTGTGTGTGTGTGTGTGTGTGTGTGATGTAGAGTAGTGTAACCGTGTGTGTATGCGTCTGTCTGTGTGTGTGTGTGTGTGTGTGTGTGTGTGTGTGTGTGTAATGTAGAGTAGTTTAACCGTGTGTGTGTGTGTGTGTGTGTGTGTGTAATGTAGAGTAGTTTAACCGTGTGTGTGTGTGTGTGTGTGTGTGTGTGTGTGTGTGTGTGTGTGTGTGTGTGTAATGTAGAGTAGTTTAACCGTGTGTGTGTGTGTGTGTGTGTGTGTGTGTGTGTGTGTGTGTGTGTGTGTGTGTGTGTGTGTGTAATGTAGAGTAGTTTAACCGTGTGTGTGTGTGTGTGTGTGTGTGTGTGTGTGTGTGTGTGTGTGTGTGTGTGTAATGTAGAGTAGTTTAACCGTGTGTGTGTGTGTGTGTGTGTGTGTGTGTGTGTGTGTGTGTGTGTGTGTGTGTGTACCTCTGTATAGAGCAGGTAGTGGAAGTGAGGAAAGGCCTTGACTTTGCATCTGCAGTCTCCTTTTGGCTTCCAAAACCGGGTTCTCAAACTGAGTCCTCCTGTTTATATGACTGAAAGAGAGAGAGAGAGAGAGAGAGAGAGAGAGAGAGAGAGAGAGAGAGAGAGAGAGAGAGAGAGAGAGAGAGAGAGAGAGAGGACAGAAAGGAGGACAAAGAGACAGAGTGAGTATTTATGTGTCCTGGTGTGTAAATGCAGTCAGGTAATATGTATTTGTGGAGATGAAACTCAGATGAAAAGCTTCAGGCAGTAAAAACATCTCTCTCACTTTCCAGTGTATGTGTGTTTCACTGGCAGGAAAAGAAATGTACACTGGTATTGCCAAAGCCATTGCAGCTGGGCTTCATATAAATATAAAAAAATAAAAATAAAAATAAAAATAAAATGTTTACAAAGAAATAGAGAAAGTAAGATGCGTTTAGTTGAGGATGAAATAAAAAAAAATGGTGAAATCCAGTGTTTAAAACAGGAATAAAATACAGTTTAAACAGAGAACAGCAAGTAAAATACAGTAAAGAAGAAGAATAAAGTGATATTTGACTGTAATGTAAAATGATGAGTTGATCTGCATGTATTCGAGACTTGAGATCAGCGCAGTTCGAGTGTTTTCTCTTCAGGAAGGTAAATTGTGCAGTTCTGTCTGGATCTGGTTCAGATCATGTTTTTCAGCGTCTCCCCGTCTGGAGTCTGGAGCTGCTCAACATGACTCTCAGATTTGATCTGAAAGCGTGTACAGATCATCTGCTCTGTTTTCTCTCTTCAGGGAAAAACTACATCACAGTTTACTGTGCAGGTTTGTTGGAGTTCTGTAATTTGGTTGAATGTGATTTTGTTGGTGATGTGATTCAGAGTATTAGTGTGATGAGGGTCAGGAGATATTAGTGAAACATCAGGACTGAAGCTCTGGATCAGCTGAGAGAAAGAGACTGGGTTCTTTGCTCATCTCTACA
Organism: Silurus aristotelis; assembly: GCF_946808225.1. Lineage (NCBI taxonomy): Eukaryota > Metazoa > Chordata > Actinopteri > Siluriformes > Siluridae > Silurus > Silurus aristotelis. The sequence goes on along the minus strand of NC_139597.1, from coordinate 1,731,131 downwards.
TTTTAGTATGAGCTAAGGGTCACTGGAGGTAAGTGTTATATAGATATAAGATATCTTCCCATCTCTCTCTCTTTCTGTCTCTCTCTCTCTCTCTCTCTCTCTCTCTCTCTCTTTCTCTCTCTGTGTCTCTCTCTCTTTCTGTCTCTCTTTCTCTCTCTCTTTCTCTGTCTCTCTTTCTGTCTCTCTCTTTCTGTCTCTCTCTCTCTCTGTCTCTCTCTCTGTCTGTCTCTCTGTCTTTCTTTCTCTCTCTGTCTCGCTCTCATTCTCTCTCTCTCTCTGTCTCTCTCTCTCTCTCTCTCTCTCTCTCTCTCTCTCTCTCTCTCTCTGTCTCTCTTTCTGCTGAATAGAATAAACACAGGAGCGATTAGTGAAAAGGGATTTGGCTCGATCACACACTGACCTCTGCATAATCACCAATTAATCGACTCGTATCATCTCATAAATCTGATGAATGATCTCAGATTAGAGACGTCGCAGCACAAATCCTGGCCTAATGCGCCGTTCAACTAATGAAAACTCATCTGATGACCTTATGATGGATTCATGCAGGTTATGGGACTCGGACACGGACAAGACGAGGCATTCGATTAAAGCAAAGACGATCGACTCTGGAAAAGCCAGAAAACACCCAGGATCTAGAACTGGCCCACTCTCTCCACCATCATCATCACACTTCTCTGTACATATATTCACCTTCGCACCACGTCACTTTAAAACATATCTCACCGTTCGCACCACGACACGTTAAACTCTGGACTTGCACAGCACAGTGCGCTTTTTATTTTATTTATACCACATGGACCATATTGCACCATATTGCACATGGACACTTTACGGACCTTTACACCACACCATACCGCACACGGACACTTTATGGACAACCCACCACAAACTGCCTATTGTTTACATATTGTTTACATTTTTATTTTGTTTACATTTTTCACTACACATTGTTACTGTTTATATGTATATTTGCTCATACATTATCCTTTTATATATCTATATATCTATATATCTATATATCTTTATACCTTATATTCTTTTACTTTATTTTATTTATTTATTTTATTTTATTTTAATAGTTTTTCTTATACCTTATATGTTATGAATAAAATTTGATTTGATTTTGATTTGATTGATTTGAAAAGGAAAAAGATCAGAACCGAACCCTGAGCAAGATCAGAGTGCTCCTGTTCACTTCCTGTTTACCAAACAACAAATATTCTCAATAACACACACTACGATTCACACAGAACAAAACAATTAGCGTACAGGAACAGCCCCTTAACACTAGCGCTGTCAAACACCAGCATTCAACACTGAGCAGTGTGGGTTATAACACCAGCAAGCATCAGTAAAAACAAGAAGGAACTCACACCAACCAACACCTACCTCCAAACACCAGCCCCGATTTATATCAACACTTACCTCCAAATACAATCACTAACAAACACCAGCCTTAATAAACATCAACACTTTCCTACAAAAAATTTTTTTTACATACACCATCATCAAGGCACCAACACATATCTCCAAACACCAGCCTTAATAAACATTAACACTTTCTTCAAACACAATAATTAACAAACACCATAACCAAGGCACCAACACTTACCTCCAAAAACCATCATTAACAAACACCAGCCTCAGTAGACACCAACACTTACCTCAAAAACACCAATATTATAAAACACCAGCCCAAATAGACAACAAATCTTACCTCCAAACATAATAACTAACAAACACCAGCCTCAGTAGACACAAATACTTACCTCCAAACACCAACAATAACTAATGCTTACCTCCAAACACTATAATAACACTGACACAGCTCCAAACACCATCATTAACCAACACCATATTTATCACAAAAAAACTATTAAATGACAACACAATCATCACCAAACACCAAAAACAGCCACCAACAAACATCATCAACTAATAATTACATCGGCTACTAAACTAACAACAGTCTACAAACACCATCATCAATCACCACCAAACATCAACTGCCAATACCAAACACCTTTTATACATAAACATCTGCCCCACCAAACACCTTAAGTAATAAACACTAACAGTTTCCTATTGAACAAAATAATAACAAATACTTTACTCCCAACAAAACACTGTAATGAAGATCAGGACTCACCATCAAACACCAACACTCCTCACTAAACCCTAAAATTTAAATGCTGCAGATCAAACTTGTCTCCGAGTTGCTCCCTGAGACATGAGCGCTGATGCTCTACCAGACACCCGAATGAAAATGTAGGAGAGAAGAAGTTGGCAGGAGCCAGAGCTGTTCTCCGTCTGGGAGCAGACTGGAGATCTGACTGAAGTTAGACGTGAGGAAGATTATTACATATATAATGGATGTTACCTAATAAACAGATTCGTGCAGATTAGACGTCTCTCGTGTTCTGGCTGCAGGACAGAAATGTACAGTATATTACAGGATTTCAGAGCAGATGGAGTTCTCTCAGACTCCCACACATCATCTCAGCACAGGAAGAAGACAGCTCAAAAAAACACACTAATGGTGTTTACTAAGCCTCATACGCTCTAAAAACACCAGCATTTACCTTCAAACAACAACGTTCACCATCAAACACCAGAATTCACCTTCAAACACCAACAATCACCTTAAAAAAGAACATTTACCTTTAAACATCAACATTCACGATCAGATGCCAACATTCACCTTCAAACACCACTATTCACCATGAAACACCAGCATTCACCTTCATTCACCTTTAAACACCACTATTTACCTTCAAACACCACTATTCACCATGAAACACCAGCATTCACCTTCATTCACCTTTAAACACCACTATTTACCTTCAAACACCACTATTCACCATGAAACACCAGCATTCACCTTCATTCACCACTATTTACCTTCAAACACCACTATTCACCATGAAACACCAGCATTCACCTTCATTCACCTTCAAACACCACTATTTACCTTCAAACACCACTATTCACCATGAAACACCAGCATTCACCTTCATTCACCTTCAAACACCACTATTTACCTTCAAACACCACTATTCACCTTTAAACAAACATTCACCTCCAAACACCAACGGGAAAACCATTACAAAACCTTGTTCTAAACACCTTTATTAGTACATAACAATATTCACAATAAATACCTTTAACAAATATTACATTTCTCCACACACCATCATTAACCAACACCAACCTCGATAGACCCCAACACTTAACTCCAAACACTATCATTACCCAACACCAGCCTCGATAGACACCAACAATTACCTCCAAACACCATCATTAACCAACACCAGCCTCGATAAACACCAACACTTACCCTCAAACACCATCATTAACCAGCACCAGGCCAAAAACACACCAACACTTACCCACACCTCCATATTAGCCTTTCAGCTGTTCAGGTAAACGTCTCTTTTATAAGTAAACATCTGCAAAAATTATCCAGTCCAGAACATCAGTGGAACTTCAGTAGTTCTAATCATCTCATTTATTTCCTGGTTTCAGTCAGCAGTATGCTGAAGTATTTTAGAGAGAGAAAACAAAAACTTACTCCACGTAGTAACTGCCGTAAACCGGATCATCGATTTTCTCCCAGCCATACGGGAGCTCTGAAAAACACACAGCAAACAACAATCAGACTGAAGAACCAGCAGACAACCAGCAAGGAACCTGGAAAAAATCTAGAGAGAGCCATCAAACGGGAGAAAACCTGGAAAGAACTGGGAAAGAACCTAGTAAAACCTAAGAACCTGAGGAAACCTGGAGAAAACTGAAAAGAATACAGAGAGAATTTGTAGAGAACCAGCAAACTGAAGGAAACTGGGAGAAAATCTATAAAGAACCTGGAGAAAACCTGGTGAGAACTGATGAAATCCCAGAGAGAATCCAGAGAAAACTTAAAAGAACCTATAGAAAACCTGGAGAAACCAAAGAGAAACCCAAGAGAACCTAAAGAGAGCACAGAGAGACCCTGAAAAAACCTTGGGAGAGCACAGAAAGTACCTGAAGAGATCCTTGACAAAAAATGAAGAAAACCCAGAGAGAACTGAAGAGAAGAAAAGAAAGAAAGAAAAAAAAAGAAAGAAAGAAAGAAAAGAAAGAAGGAAAGAAAGAAAGCTACTGAATGTTACACAGATCCTGATTTACTGACATTGTGGGTGGAGCCAGGGCTGAGAGGGCTGTCAATCAAACAGGTTCAATCAATTTTAGACCACACCCACTACATCAGCAGCTCAATGGATGAGTTTGCTGAGTGATTCAGCTGCTTTTTCAGCATTTTATTATATTTGTGTGTGTGTGTGTGTGTGTGTGTGTGTGTGTGTGTGTGTGTGTGTGTGTGTACTGTACACACACACACACACACACACACACACACACACACACACACACACACACACACACACACACACACACATACGCTTTGTGTTCCGGTGGCCCCGGAAACCGTCACCATAGCAACCCCGGACAGAAACCTCTCGGCTAAACTGAGGGCTCTTTCACGGTGCCTGATTTCCGCTCTCATACACACACACACACACACACACACACACACACACACACACACACACACACACACACACACACACTCTATTACTCATTAGTGTGAAGAGAGGAAAGGAGCACATGTTAACATTTTGAATAAACCCAGAAAATCCAGGATGAAGAAACTTCTAGCCAATTATCAGCAGCTCATCTGAATAAATTCCTCATTTCACACGCGTTCAGAAACCTTTCAGTGTACAAACAAAAGTCCAGGAGATGAGGAGAAGAGAATAGGAGAAGAGAATAGGAGAAGAGGAGTTGTTGTTATGAAGAGAAGAAAAGATGAAGATGAGGAGTTGAGGATTTGAAGAGAAGAGATGAAGATAAAGAGTTGAGGATATGAAGAGAAGAATAGATGAAGTCGAGGATTTGAGGATTTGAAGAGAAGAGATGAAGACGAGAAGTGGAGGATATGAAGAAAAGAGAATAGGAGAAGAGGAGTTGCGGATATGAAGAGAAAGGGAGATGAAGACGAGGAGTTAAGGAGACAGGGAAATGGGAGAAGAGGAGGAAAAAAGAGGAGGAAAAGAGGAGATGGTAAGAGGAGATGACTAGAAAAAATTACGGGGAGACAAGAAGACAAGTAAAAAAGGAGATGACAAGGAAATGAGCAGTTGAGGAGACAATGAGAAGAGGAGGTGTTTCCCATATTTCCCTTAGCATAAATCACTAACTAGCACCAGATATATTATATAATAAACACAATACAGAACGAGGAAATCCTGCTGACAATCTGCTAACAATCTGCTGATCTGCTAATAATCTGCTAACAATCTGCTAACAATCTGCTAATAATCTGCTAACAATCTGCTAATAATCTGCTAACAATCTGCTAACAATCTGCTGATCTGCTAACAATCTGCTAATAATTTGCTGATCTGCTAACAATCGGCTAATAATCTGCTAACAATCTGCTAACAATCTGCTAATAATCTGCTAACAATCTGCTAACAATCTGCTGATCTGCTAACAATCTGCTAATAATCTGCTGATCTGCTAACAATCGGCTAATAATCTGCTAACAATCTGCTAACAATCTGCTAATAATCTGCTGATCTGCTAACAATCTGCTAATAATCTGCTCAAATTCTGCTAACAATCTGCTAATAATCTGCTAACAATCTGCTAACAATCTGCTAATAATCTGCTGATCTGCTAACAATCTGCTAATAATCTGCTCAAATTCTGCTAACAATCTGCTAATAATCTGCTAACAATCTGCTAAAATTCTGCTAACAATCTGCTAAAATTCTGCTAACAATCTGCTAACAATCTGCTGATCTGCTAATAATTTGCTAACAATCTGCTAATAATTTGCTAGCTACTGACAGCTATGAACAAGCACAGGTGTCATATAACCCTTATAATCTGCTATAAACTCTTCCTAGAAGATACACTATATGGTTGAAAAGTTTGAGGACACCTGACCACAAGATTTGTATGTCCTTTTTTAAACATCTCATACCACATTGAGTCTCCTTCTGTTGTAAGAGAGCTCCACTCTTCTTGAAAGATGTTCCACTAGATTTTGTGGAGATTTCTGCTTGGTCAGATACATGGGTGTTAGTAAAGTCAGGTACTGATGTAGGTGAGGTGAGGAGGTTCCTGGGGTGCAGTCAGCATTTACATTCATCATGATCAATAGCTGTATAGTAGGAGATTTTCCACTCCAACCCATAGAAAGCAGATCTTTATAGAGCTGGATTTGTGCACAGGAACATTGTCGTGCTGGAACACATTTGGGTCTAGTAGTTTCAGTAAAGGCAAAATTTCATTCCACTGCACCCAAGACGTCCTGTACAACAACCATGTGGTGAAAGTTTGCAGAGGAACCACAAATCCTGTAAAGAGTTGTGTTAAGTGTTTGTGTTGATTGTGTGTTGATGTTGAGTGCATATGTTTTATGTAATGTGTGTGTGTGTGTGTGTGTGTGTGTGTGTGTGTGTGTGTGTGTGTGTGTGTGTGTGTGTGTGAGAGAGAGTGTGCACAAGTTTAGAGTGTGTGTGTGTGTGTGTGTGTGTTTGTGTGTGTGTGTGTGTGTGTTTGTGCATAAGTGTAAAGTGTGTGTGTGTGTGTGTGTGTGTGTGTGTGTGTGTGTGTGTGTGTGTGTGTAAATGTAGTGTATGTTGCATGTTTTGTGTGTGTGTGTGTGTGTGTGTGTGTGTGTGTGTGTGTGTGTGTGTGTGTGTGTGTGTGTGTATAAGTGTGGAGTTTAAGTGTGTATGAGTGTGTGGTGTGTGTGTAAATGTAGTGTATGTTGCATGTTTTGTGTGTGTGTGTGTGTGTGTGTGTGTGTGTATAAGTGTGGAGTTTGAGTTAGTATGAGTGTGTGTGTGTGTGTGTGTGTGTGTGTATATACGTGTAGAGTGTAGAGTATAAGTGAAAGGAAAATGTACTATAAACTTTCCCTTTCACTCTCACAGATACTCTTCTATCACAAATCACTCCTGCTATCACTCTTCTCCACCCTGCCTGCACTCTTTTATTCACTTCTCTAACACACTCTCCATTACTTTACACTGTTGACCCCAGGTACCTGAACTCCTTCACCTTCTCCACCTCTTCTCCCTGCAACTGCACCCCTCCACTGCCCTCCCTCTCATTCACACACATGTACTCTGTCTTACTCCTACTGACTTTCATTCACCTTCTCTCCAGCATGTACCTCCACCTCTCCAGGCTCTTCTCCACCTGCTCTCTACTCTCGAAACCACAAATCACAATATCATCCAAAAACATCATAGTCCACTCCTGTCTGACCTCGTCCTCCACCCTGTCCATCACCACTGCAAACAGGAAAGGGCTAAGAGCCAATCCTTGATGCAGTCCAATCTCCACCTTAAACCAGTCTGTCGTTCCTACTGCACACGTCACTGCTGTCACACTGTCCTCATACATGTCCTGCACAACCCTCACATACTTCTCTGACACACCAGACTTCCTCATACAATACCACAACTCCTCTCTCCACCCTGTCATACGTTTTCTCTAAATCCACAAATACGCAATGCAATTCCTTCTGTCCGTCTCTATACTTCTCCATCAACATTCTCAAAGCAAATAAGGCATCTGTGGTGCTCTTCCTCAGCATGAAACCATACTGTTGCTCACAGATGGTCACCTCTTCTCTCAGCCTGGCTTCCACTACTCTTTCCCATAACTTCATGGTGTGACTGATCAACTTAATTCCCCTGTAGTTACTGCAGGTCTGCACACCATCCAACCTTCTCTCTCTATCATTTTCCTCATTCATCAGCTGCACAAAGTACTCTCTCCATCTTCTCAACACACTCTACTCACTAGTCAACACATTTCCATCTCCATTCTTTATTGCTCTAACTTGCAGCACATCCTTCCCAGCTCGGTTCCTCTGCCTGGCCAATCGCTACAAATCCTTTTCTCCTTCCTTAGTGTCCAACTTCTCCTACAGCTCCTCAAATGCCTT
>NC_139597.1:1688120-1718120 GCF_946808225.1 Silurus aristotelis | reverse complement strand
AAACACGCTCCTCTGCTGTTAATGTAGACCTCCATCTCAGCAGGAGCTGGTTAGCTATGCCCAGGTATCGTAGCCCTATATGTGCAGCCAGGTCTTCCCCTCGTGACAGGTCTGTCCCCACGATGTTCACCAGCTCCCGGAGTGTGACGATCCCCGAGGCGATCATGGCCCTGGACAGTGTGGGGGTGGTCGCACCGGAGATGTCCAGCCGACTCCCATTGACTAGGGGCTCCTTCAGCAGCCAGTGTAGTGTTCCGCAGCCGTTTATCCTTTTCTTAAAGAAAGTCCATATTTTTAAAAGCCCGCGGTAAAAGGCTGGTAACCCAGTAACATTCAGCATGCCCGTGTCCGTTAAAAACAAAGTCAAGTCAAGTCAAGTCAAGTCAAGTTTATTTGTATAGCGCTTTTCACAACAGACATTGTCTCAAAGCAGCTTTACAGAAAACAACAGTGAAGGTGAATGGTGTGCGTTTGTCCCTGATGAGCAAGCCGTGGCGACAGTGGCAAGGAAAAACTCCCTTAGATGATATGAGGAAGAAACCTTGAGAGGAACCAGACTCAAAGGGGAACCCATCCTCATATGGGTGACATCAAAAGTTTGGTCATAAATCTTTCAACAATACAACGTGCTGTCCAGCCCCAGTCCTCCTGCCATGTGCAAAAGTCCACTGGCTGCTGTCCTCCATACCAGTTTCCTGGGACCGGTTAAGAGTCTCTGGATAAACTGGAGGCGAAAGGCCGCCGTCCTGCTGGCGAGATGGACCAGCCCTTGCCCCTCTTTCTCCTTGGGCAGATGGAGGACGCTCTGCGGAATCCAGTGCAGACCATCCCAGAAGAAGTCAACAAGCAGGGCCTGGATGTTTGATAGCAGGTTTGGTGGTGGATCCACACACGCCAGCTTGTGCCACAGAGACAACGCTGCCAGGTTGTTTATCACCAGCGTCCGCCCCCTGTAGGACATCTTTGGAACCAGCCGCTTCCACCTGCTCAGTCTGCCCTTGATGTGCTCTACAGTGCCTTCCCAGTTCTTGTTTATAAACTCCTCACTTCCCAGGTAGACACCCAGGTACTTAAAACCTCCTTTTTTCCACACCAAACCTCCTGGGACTGTCGGCTTCCCACCTCCCCACTCCACAACTAAAACTGCTTCACTTTTTCCCCAGTTCACTTTTGCTGATGATAAAAATTCAAACCTTCCTAAAACATCAGTCAAAACATCCATATCAGACTGGGTTCCCACCATTACTGCTACGTCATCCGCATATGCCGACAGGTAAAGTGAAGCATTGGCACGTGAAATATTAAAACCAGAAAGAGAACTCCTTAGGTTGATTAAAAGAGGTTTGATTGCAAGAGTGTACAGCATTCCTGACAGTGAACAGCCCTGCCTGATCCCTCTGTACACTCTAAAAGGAGCACATAAACCACCATTTACCTTCAGTACACTCTCAATTTCACTGTACAACACCTTGATCATGGCTATTAAACCGAGGTTGAACCCAAAGCTTTCCAGCACCTTCCACAAGTATTCATGCTCAACCCGGTCAAAAGCCTTTTCCTGATCTAGGAAAATCAGACCAGTCCTCACGCCCAATAGCCTGGAGACATCCAAAATTTCACAAATTAAGTAAACGTTATCAAATATCGACCTGCCAGGCACACAGTACGTCTGGTCATGGTGAATGATCTGCTCCATCACCTTCATCAGTCTTGATGCTAATGCTTTTGACAGCAGCTTGCAGTCAGTGCACAAAAGCGACACCGGGCGCCAGTTCTTCAGCTGGGTCAGGTCTCCCTTTTTTGGCAGCGGGGTCAAAACGGCCCTCCTGCAGCTTGACGGGAGCTGACCACCTCTCACACTCTCCGCGCCCATTCTTCATGCCTTGGAGAGCCTCTGTGAGCTCTGTGAGCTTAGGCAGATCTTTAAGGAAGCTCTCTTCCACCTCTTGTGCCCCTGACCTCTCGCTGCTATACAGCTTAGAATAGAAGCTGACTGTCTGCTGGCGAATTTCAGAAGGCTCTGATACGAGATCCCCTGATTCCGTCCGCACAGCATGCATAAACCTTTTCTGTCCATTCTTTTGCTCTAAACTGAAGAAGAACTTAGAAGGAGCATCCATCTCAGTGACGCTTTTAAAGCGTGACCGGACCAGCTCCCCCTGTACTGCAATACCCAACAGGTCGTTCATTTTGGCTTTTTTTTTTTCTGAGGGCTTCAATATGCCCTCGATTTCCTGTGGCCTCCAAACGTTGGAGTTCCACCGTCTCTATCTCCAGAGCTTTCAGAGATCTGGCAATGTCTCTCGTGACATTAAGAGTGTACTGTTGACAGAAAATCTTAATTTGTGCCTTGATTACATCCCACCATTGCTGTAGGGAGTCAAAAGCTTCCTTTTCACGTTTAAAACAATTCCATAAAAAAATAAAAGACTCTCTAAAATAAGCATCTTCTAAAAGCGCAGTGTTAAAATGCCAGTAGGCACTCCTAGGTTTAACATTCTTTTTAGCAATGGTGCACTGAACCATACAATGATCTGAGATGCCTACTTGGAAAAATAAAACACTTTGTAAAATAAGTCAGTTGATGCTTAAAACCATAAAATCGAACTAGTCTCGCCAGGGAGAGCATGTTGTCGATGGAGTGAGCCCACGTGTACTGCCTCTGTTTTTTATTGAAATTTCTCCATATGTCACAGAGATCGTGGGTCTCCACCAGCTCCCACAGACGCTTACGAGAAGGCGTATAAGGTTCTGCATGATTCCTGTCTATATTTTCTGCTGTACAGTTAAAATCCCCTCCCAAAACTAAAAACTCTGCAGTGCTGCAGTTTAAAATAACATCATTAAGTTTGTCTAAAAACATCATTCTCTCCACTGCACTGGTGGGAGCGTACACACAGATAAAAACAAAAACCTCATTCTCATAAAAAGCATTTACTTTTAAAAGCCTCCCGTTTAAAATTTCTTCTACATTGTAAGAAACAGGAATAAAATTGCGAGTAAAAAGCAAGGCAACACCACCACTAAGCGACGTGTTGTGGCTTAAAATCGCCAACCCGTCCCACTCCTTCACCCAATCAGCAGAATTACTGCTGTCGCTGTGGGTCTCCTGCAACATGACCACATCAACACGCCTCTGTCTAATGAGCTCATGTAGCTTCGCTCTCTTTGCGTGTTCCCTTGCTCCATTTATGTTAAAACTCACAATCCGGATTCCTTCCATAAAAAAATTAATATAGATAAGAACAAACAAATGGTAAAAAACACTCCAAAATAAAAAAACACTGCACACTTTATCAATCTTCATCAGAGTTCTCCCTATTGACCTTCGTTATCAGCTTCTTTAGACGGAATATCTCTTGCTCGGTGAAGGAACCCTCTCTTCTAAAATGCTTAACGTCATAAATAAATTGTTTGCGGTTAGGGAAGAACTCCTCAACTGAAATATTCTTTTGCCACTTTGTGGTTCTTAAAAACTCCTTTATATATTCAGCAGTATACAGAACATCTAGTGCTTCCTCCTGAGACTCCTGACTAAACACCGAATCAGACATGCCATCATCACTGTCTGATTCAGCTTCATCTGCCTTTACCTCTTTTTTAGCCTGTTTTTTCCCTTGTCCTCTACCTCGTTTTTTCCTCTTTGCTGGAACTTTGAAAAGAGGCTCTTCCATCTCCACATCTCCGCCGTCCCCTTGCACTAGTGTAGTGACTGGTGCCTCCTGGCGACAGCTCTGCACCCCTGTGCCTGCCTCTGCCAGCGCAGGCAGCTCAAGCACTGCTCCAGAGTCCACTGTGACTTTCCCAGTTTCTCTTGGTTCCTTCTGCTCCGGTTCTGCCAAGCAGGGCTTCCCCAGGACCAGTGCTGCCAAGCAGGGCTTCTCCTGGTCCGGTTCTGCAAAGCAGGGCTTTTCCGGGTCTGGTGCAGCCGAGCAGGGCTTCTCTGGGCCCGGTTCAGACGAGCATGGCTCCTTTGGGGTAGGTATGTCACTAGTGGGGCTCTGGTCTACAGTCTGAGATTGGGGCTCACACTCCCTAGGCCCTGGTGCAGCAGCAGTTACGGGGCTTTCAGCAGCAGGCCGAGCTGAAGCCGCAGGGGGAACGACTCCAGCAGGTTCAGCTGCTTCCTGCCCCGGTCGCTTGGAGACACCAGGGTCACTCTGTTTTTCGGGACAGGCACGAACAAGATGTCCTATTTGACCACATTTAAAACATTTAATATCCGCATCGGTGGAAACAAAATGCTATAGTCAAACCCGTCAATCCTGAACTTGAAAACCATATTTAGCTCCTCAACACCTTCATTCAAGATCATAAAAACCATCCTCCTAAAGGACACCAAGTGTTTAATCAGTGGGGACTTAAAGCCGAGGGGGATTTTTTTCATGGGGGAGACGGTTCGCCCGTATCGAGACAGCTCTTTAAGAATCGCCTCATCACTAATGAAAGGAGGAACATTAGACAACATGACTTTCTTAGCAGGAGAACTGAGGGGAGAAACCAGTATACATTCATTATTTAACACAATTCCTTTCTGAACTAATTTGGTCACTTTATCGAGACTATTAAGAAAAAACAACAATGGCACTGTGTATTGTTGAAAAATTTATGACCAAACTCTTGATGTCACCCATATGAGGATGGGTTCCCCTTTGAGTCTGGTTCCTCTCAAGGTTTCTTCCTCATATCATCTAAGGGAGTTTTTCCTTGCCACTGTCACCACGGCTGCTCATCAGGGACAAACGCACACCATTCACCTTCACTGTTGTTTTCTGTAAAGCTGCTTTGAGACAATGTCTGTTGTGAAAAGCGCTATACAAATAAACTTGACTTGACTTGACTTGACTTGTTCATTCTGGAGGCAATATTCTCACACCCCACCACATTACCAATAGCCAACACACACTCCTCTACGGCAAGTCAAACTTTCAAACAACCTTGCGTTTGAAGACGCCATGCTAAACACTCTCACTCACTCACTCACTCACTCACTCACTCACACACTTACTCACACACACACACACACACAGGCACGCTAGCGCGTGCGCACACACACACACACACACACACACACACACACACACACACACACACACACTAAATATTCCTAGATGTTTAAGGAAAAAGTTGCAACGCCGAAAAAAAGTGAAAAAACCCGTGCTCTACATGCCACGCTCACCCTTCCCCCGCGCATGCGCAGAGAGAGAGAGAGAGAGAGAGAGAGAGAGAGAGAGAGAGAGTGAGAGAGAGTGAGTGAGAGAGAGAGAGAGGGAGAGAGAGAGAGAGAGAGAGAGAGGGGGGGGGAGAGAGGGGGAGAGAGAGAGAGAGAGAGAGAGAGAGGGGGAGGGAGAGAGAGAGAGAGAGAGAGAGAGAGAGAGAGAGAGAGAGAGAGAGAGAGAGAGAGAGAGAGGGAGGGGCAGACATAGGTGTGCTCCCTATTTATGTGTGTCTATGTCTCCCCGTCTCTGTGTCCCACTGTTTCACGTGTCTCCCTGTCTCTGTTTTTCATTGTCTCTGTGTCTTTCTGTCTCTGTGTCTCATTGTCTCTCTGTGTCTCCCTGTCTCTGTTTCTCATTGTCTACCTGTCTCTGTGTCTCATTGTCTCCCTGTCTCTGTGTCTCATTGTCTCCCTGTCTCTGTGTCTCCCTGTCTCTGTGTCTCATTGTCTACCTGTCTCTGTGTCTCACTGTCTCCGTGTCTCACTGTCTCTGTGTCTCTCCACCTGTGTCACTAGGTGATATAAAGGTCATGACCCTTCTGTCGGCTGTAAACTGATAGACCCGAGACACACACACACAAACATGCACACACACACACACACACACACACACACACACACACACACACACACACACACACACACACACACACACACACACACACACACACAGCTGTAGTGTTCAATACCGTTCTCAGGTTTCTCTCTTCTTCAGCGTGAGACAACTTTCAATCAAACTCTCTCTCTCTCTCTCTCTCTCTCTCTCTCTCTCTCTCTCTCTCTCTCTCTCTCTCTCTCTCTCGCTCTCTCTCTCTCTCTCTCTGTCCTTCTTTCTGTTTCTCTCTGTTCATGTATATGTCTGTTGTTCTCGCTGTTTGTCTATTTATTTGTCTCTGTCTGCCTCCAAGTCTATCTTTTTCTTAGTTAATTTCTGTACCTGTCCACCTCTCTTCCTGTCTGTCTCTCTTTCTTACTTATGTCTGTATTTCTGTTATTCTATCTACCTGTCTGTCTGCCTTCTCTCTTTGTGTCTGTCTATTTTCTTCTTCACCTGTCTGACTGTCTGTCTTTCATTTATTCTGTCTGTTCTTGTACATAACTGTGTCTCTTCCTGCCTGTCTTTCTATCTGTCTATCTGTCTGTATATAAGCCTATGGGCCTGCCTATCTATCCAGCTCTCTCTCTATCCGTCTGTCTGTCTGTCTGTCTGTCTGTCTGTCTGTCTGTCTGTCTGTCTGTCTGTCTGTCTGTCTGTCTGTCTCTGTTTCCATCTGTCTTTTTGATTATCTTTCTCTCTACCTGTGTGTGTGTGTGTGTGTGTGTGTATGTGTGTGTGTGTGTGTGGTGTGTGTATGTGTGTGTGTGTGTGTGTGTGTGTCTATCACCTGGTGTGGCAGTGACTCCATCTCCATTGATGGCGTTAGTCTCCTCCTCCTCCTCCTCAGGTGGATCGATGCCAGTTTTCTCCATGTTACTGATGGATTTGTTGCGTTTGCTGGCTACGTTTGGGGCGGAGCCGGGGATCAGCAGCGCACTGCTCGCCTCCGCCGGGGGTTTTGGTGTGCCGTAGTAGTTATCTGTCAACCAATCACAGGCCGGGAAAAACTTAATACAAACATCAATCACAGTGGAAAGGACATGAAGCAGGAAAAAAAAACTGCAGCCACACCCTCAAGAAGAAATGGGCGGAGCTCACATTCATGTAACTCCTCCCTCTCTAATTACAGTGGATATGTTAAGCTAACATAGTGAGCTAATTCAATTCAGCAATCTGAGCGTAGCCTTGATTCACAATAAAGGCTAATTAGCATATTAGACCACAACTATTAGGAAATTACTATGTTTAATAAACTAAGTAAGGAGTGTGTGTGTGTGTGTGTCTGTGTGTGTGTGTCTGTGTGTGTCTGTGTGTGTGTGTGTGTGTGTGTGTGTGTGTGTGTGTGTGTGTGTGTGTGTGTGTATGTTAGATTACCTTCATAAGTTCCGCTCTCCAGCAGAGATCCAGTTCTCTGTAAGTGGAGGAAACTCTCTACGGTGATAAAGTTGTAGTCCACTCCAGGAACTTCTCCCTCTTTAGGAGGCCGAGTCGTACCTGTACAACACAATACAGGATACACATTTAATCCCATGATGCACTGCTGCACATCAGTGTTATACAGAACCAGATGTGTGTGTACAACAACCATTAGAAAAAAAATTAGAAAACAGTACATATAAAACAATAGTATGAACTCAATGTGAGAATAGTAGTTTAAAATTTATAATGGAGTATAATGGAGAAAGAAAGTAAGAAAGAAAGAAAGAAAGAAAGAAAGAAAGAAAGAAAGAAAGAAAGAAAGAAAGAAAGAAAGTTCCCCAGTCTTTGTGATGTGATGTGACATGATAAGTATGAAGACAAGTGTGGAGACGTGTGAGAAGACGAGTATGGAGATGAGTGTGGAGACATGTATATAGACGTGTGAGAAGACAAGTAAGGAGACGATTATGGAGATGAGTGAGGAGACATATGAGGAGATGGGTGAAGAGATGAGTATGGAGACGTGTGAGGAGAAGAGTAAGGAGACGAGTATAGAGAAGAGTGAAGGGAGGTGTAAGGAGACGAGTATGGAGAAGAGTGAGGGGAGGTGTGAGGAGACGAGTATGGAGAAGAGTGAGGGGAGGTGTGAGGAGACGAGTATGGAGAAGAGTGAGGGGAGGAGTGAGGAGACGAGTATGAAGAATGGTGAGGGGAGGTGTGAGGAGACGAATATAGAGACGAGTGAGGGGAGGTGTGAGGAGACGAGTATGGAGAAGAGTGAGGGGAGGTGTGAGGAGACGAGTATGGAGAAGGGTGAGGGGAGGTGTGAGGAGACGAATATAGAGAGGAGTGAGGGGAGGTGTAAGGAGACGAGTATGGAGAAGAGTGAGGGGAGGTGTGAGGAGACAAGTATGGAGAAGAGTGAGGGGAGGTGTGAGGAGACGAATATGGAGAAGAGTGAGGGGAGGTGTGAGGAGACGAGTATGGAGAAGAGTGAGGGGAGGAGTGAGGAGACGAGTATGGAGAAGAGTGAGGGGAGGTGTGAGGAGACGAGTATGGAGAAGAGTGAGGGGAGGTGTGAGGAGACGAGTATGGAGAAGAGTGAGGGGAGGTGTGAGGAGACGAGTATGGAGAAGAGGGGAGGAGTGAGGAGACGAGTATGGAGAAAAGTGAGGGGAGGAGTGAGGAGACGAGTATGGAGAAGAGTGAGGGGAGGAGTGAGGAGACAAGTATGGAGAAGAGTGAGGGGAGGTGTGAGGAGACGAGTATGGAGACGAGTGAGGGGAGGAGTGAGGAGACGAGTATGGAGAAGAGTGAGGGGAGGAGTGAGGAGACGAGTATGGAGAAGAGTGAGGAGACGAGTATGGAGAAGAGTGAGGGGAGGAGTGAGGAGACGAGTATGGAGAAGAGTGAGGGGAGGTGTGAGGAGACGAGTATTGAGAAGAGTGAGGGGAGGAGTGAGGAGACGAGTATGGAGAAGAGTGAGGAGAGGTGTGAGGAGACGAATATGGAGAAGAGTGAGGGGAGGTGTGAGGAGACGAGTATGGAGAAGAGTGAGGGGAGGTGTGGGGAGACGAATATGGAGAAGAGTGAGGGGAGGTGTGAGGAGACGAGTATGGAGAATGGTGAGGGGAGGTGTGAGGAGACGAGTATGGAGAAGAGTGAGGGGATGAGTGAGGAGACGAGTATGGAGAATGGTGAGGGGAGGTGTGAGGAGACGAATATAGAGAGGAGTGAGGGGAGGTGTGAGAAGACGAGTATGGAGAAGAGTGAGGGGAGGTGTGAGGAGACGAGTATGGAGAAGAGTGAGGGGAGGAGTGAGGAGACGAGTATGGAGAAGAGTGAGGGGAGGAGTGAGGAGACGAGTATGGAGAAGAGTGAGGGGAGGTGTGAGGAGACGAGTATGGAGAAGAGTGAGGGGAGGTGTGAGGAGACGAGTATGGAGAAGAGTGAGGGGAGGAGTGAGGAGACAAGTATGGAGAAGAGTGAGGGGAGGTGTGAGGAGACGAGTATGGAGACGAGTGAGGGGAGGAGTGAGGAGACGAGTATGGAGAAGAGTGAGGGGAGGAGTGAGGAGACGAGTATGGAGAAGAGTGAGGAGACGAGTATGGAGAAGAGTGAGGAGACGAGTATGGAGAAGAGTGAGGAGAAGAGTGAGGGGAGGAGTGAGGAGACGAGTATGGAGAAGAGTGAGGGGAGGTGTGAGGAGACGAGTATTGAGAAGAGTGAGGGGAGGAGTGAGGAGACGAGTATGGAGAAGAGTGAGGAGACGAGTATGGAGAAGAGTGAGGGGAGGAGTGAGGAGACGAGTATGGAGAAGAGTGAGGGGAGATGTGAGGAGACGAATATGGAGAAGAGTGAGGGGAGGTGTGAGGAGACGAATATGGAGAAGAGTGAGGGGAGGTGTGAGGAGACGAGTATGGAGAAGAGTGAGGGGAGGTGTGAGGAGACGAGTATGGAGAAGAGTGAGGGGAGGTGTGAGGAGACGAGAGTGAGGGGAGGTGTGAGGAGACGAGTATGGAGAAGAGTGAGGGGAGGAGTGAGGAGACGAGTATGGAGAAGAGTGAGGGGAGGTGTGAGGAGACGAGTATGGAGAAGAGTGAGGGGAGGTGTGAGGAGACGAGTATGGAGAAGAGTGAGGGGAGGAGTGAGGAGACGAGTATGGAGAAGAGTGAGGGGAGATGTGAGGAGACGAATATGGAGAAGAGTGAGGGGAGGTGTGAGGAGACGAATATGGAGAAGAGTGAGGGGAGGTGTGAGGAGACAAGTATGGAGACAAATGAGGAGGTAGGGATGGCTGGTTGCCGAGCGGTGTTACCCAGCCCGTCTCGCTCCGGCACGGGGCGCACTGTGAGACGAGCCCCGAGGTGACGGTGGAGCAGGTGTTAGTGGCTGTAGGTGGGCTTCGTGAACATGTCGGCGTCATGGATGAAGGTAAATCCTACATGCTGTATGCAAGCACAGGGAACATGAAGTGCTTTGAATGTGGAGACAGTGGGCATAAAAGGGTCACATGTTCACACAAGGTAGAGGCCAGTGCAGAAGCAGGACCGAGTGGTGTGTGTGTGTGTGTGTGTGTGTGTGTGTGTGTGTGTGTGTGTGTGTGTGTGTGGTGTGTGTGTGTGTGTGTGTGTGTGTGTGTGTGTGTGGGAGCAGAGGGCAGCAGTGGGTGGAAACAATTCGGGGTAAATGCAGGGGGCGTGGCTACTGCTCAAACTGCTGCTGCTGAGGCTGTTCCAGATGGCAGTGCTGGAGTCAGTGCTGTGGAGCAGCAGGCAGGAGGCATCAGTGATGCTCAACCTGTGTGTATGAAAGACACTGGTGGACTCCAAACTCCAAGACTGGAGGACAGTGTAGCTGAGGAAGATGATACTGAGGAAACACTGTTAATAATCAGATGATGAATGACAGTGTAATGATAGGTGAAAGCAGCACAGCTAAACCAAACATGGGCGGGATGCTGTTATTAAAAAAAAGAACAGTAATAAAATGCTTGGTGAGAACATTCAAAGTGTTACAGAAGAAGCCAGTATAGATGGTGAACCTGATTTGGAGTTAACAGAAATGTATATGGAAGATGTGAAAGATGCTACACCGGACAATGAAGATACGAATATGAGGAGGAGGAGATGGAGAACACTGTTACTGCAAAAAAAAAAAAACAAAGACCACCAGAACCTCCTTAACATACACACAAGATGGAATCAATAACTTTCTAGATGCAGCTTTTGGAGAATCTGTGAAAGTATTTGAATACTTTCCAGATCCAGACAAATTTCTTGTATCTTCAGCAAAAACAAAAACAGATTAGCTGTTAGATTGAAAGATTTTTCTATTAGAGGAAAAAACCAAAAAAACAAATGAAAAGAAGGACTAGGTCACGTCACAGGGGTGTTTTCTCTCTTGCGATAGCCGTCCTCATCTGCTCTTCTCCTCTTTCATCTCTTTTATAGGGACAAGTTAAGAGTAGGTACTTTAAACATTAATGGGGCAGGGATAGAAAGAAACAGGCTGTAGTCATACAATGCATCAAACTAAATGATTTTCATGGTGCTTATTTGCAAAAAACAGATAAAGTAAATATGACAGAATAAGGAAAGAGGTGTGAAGACCAACTCATGGGTCATGGGTCAAATTTCAGTGCTGGAGAAGCTATTTTATTTTCAAAAAGATTAGCACAAGCATTGAGGTGGAGCAGATCCGCGCTCTATTGATACAAGCTGAAATCAGAGAAATGATTTTTTTTATTTATAAATGTTTATGCCTCAATCACAGGAAGTGAGAGAGTGAAAAACTAATCTTTCTTTCGACTTCTCCCATTAGGGGGCGCCACAGCGGATCATCCGTATTTATGATCCGCATGTTTGATTTGGCACATGTATTTACGCTGGATGCCCTTCCTAACGCAACCCTTCCCATTTATCCGGGCTTGGGACCGGCACTAAGAGTGGCTAGGGTTGGTTCCCTGACCGGAGATCGAACCCGGGCCGCAGCGGTGAGAGCGCCGCATCCTAACCACTAGACCACCAGGGAGAGAGAGTGAAAAACATTTTACGAAATAAGAGACAAAGTCACACAACATAGCAGCAACCACATTGTAGTCATGGGTGGAGACTGAAACTGCACTATAGATTCTACAGAGGACTGGAACTCAGAAGAACCACACATCCAATCTTCTGTAGTTTTGGATGAAATAATTCAAACGTGGGCTTATGGATCCATTGACAGAGTGAAACAACACACATGGATTAATACAACCGACACAAGAATAAGTGCTGCATTATCAGATAGATTTTACGTTACAAAAACTTTTCAGCTCGCCACACGCTTACAATAGATTTGCAAAATCCAGATCTTTCTGGTGTTTTAACTTAAAAACTGCTACAAGATCAAAATTTCTGTTTTCAATTCCAAATTTTTGGGAACAATGGAGACAAATCAAAGAGGGATTTCACATCCATAGGCACATGGTGGCAGGTTCCAGAGAGGAACTAATAAAGGAACTTCCAAAGTTAACGGAAGGACAAGTGGAAAAATTGGACATGGACATTAAACCTCAAGAACTAGTTACTGCAGTACAGCAGCTCTCTACGGGATGAACACCGGGCATTGATGAATTCTTAGCTAAATTCTACAAACAATTCTGGGAAATATTGGGATCCTGCATGAGATTTTAAACTGGTCCAATAATGAAAAACTACCCACCAGTTGCACACGGGTTTTATCTCTGCTTCCAAAAAAAGGGGTTGCCTCGATGCTGTGGCACAAGATCACAGTCCTCCAACCACCAGAAACAATAGTCAAAGAGATTAAGATGAGAATAGTGGATTATTTCTGGAATGGACAACACTGGACACGAGCACCTGTCCTGTCCCTGCCCATACAGGAAGGAGGCCAGCGCCTAATCGACTTCAGTAAAAGCTTTTCGTCTGCAGACAGCACAAAGACTGCTCTACAGCAAAGAATCAACATGGACTTACACAGCCTGCCTACTTCCACAACGGGTGGACAAACACTTGTCTGTCATTAACTTAAAGGAGATGAACATATTAAGGACAACCATGTTTTACCAGTCAGTTTTAAAAAGCATGGCTCTCTATTTTAAGAAAAAACAGAACAGAAAACCAGCCATCAGCCATGCGTGAATCAGGAACCCTTATTCAGCAGCCCACTGATTCCAGCAAGGATTCTGATGTCCGGGAGATTTCACCACTGCCTTCAAAGAGCCGGACTTACAAAGCTTGGAGACTTGAGGTCTGGAAAAATATAGAAATCACACCGGGGAGAGAGACAAAAACCCAGACCCATCGACTGCTGCAGGGAATGCTGAGAGGTGATCCTAGCGCTGCCACTGGAGTTTAAGGAAGCACTAGAACAGGGTTCTGGAGAGGACTGGCAACACTTCCCCCCACTTTCCATCTTTGTAGCCGCTGAACAACCAGAAGTGAATAGAGAAATACTATCTTTCAGGATACCTCACCTGTCGGACTTTAAAAATGCCACCAAGAAAGCGCTGTATGCAGTCAGTGTGAAGGTCACCCTTTCAGAACTGGCCGGTGTGGAGGAGTCGAGGTGGTCGGATTTGCTGGCACCGGGCTCTACCCCACGAGGCAGCTGGAGGTCCCTGTATAAACCCCCTGTGGAGAAGCGTACAGCTGATCTGCAGTGGAGGATCGTACACGGGGCCGTGGCCACAAACAGACATGTAGCGCACATCGACTAATCCATAGCTACAACATGCCACTTTTGTAGGAGGGAGGAGACGTTAGACCACCTATTTTTAAGATGTGAGAGGTTAGGGCTAATGTTTAGCACATTACGAGAATGGATAACGAGGTTTGTTCAAATCCTAAAAGAAAACTTGTACATCATCATCTTGAGATACTCGCCACACAATCAGAAAAGATTTGTATACTCAACTTTCTAATAGGCCGAACAAAGGATTGAATTTGCATATGCAAAAATGACTGCAGGACTTCTGTTTGATTTGGGGACAGGGGGACGTTTTATGCTGTGTTGAAAATGATGTGCTAATCTTAACTTGCATGACCACTGCATGAAAACGTTTTTGCAGGTTCATGTATACAAAGTTTCTAAAACAGCTTTTCATTTTCTTTTCATGGTCTAATGATATTTCACTCTGCCCTCTGTATTTATACACTATCATTTACTGGTGCTCTTTGAGGACCTTTATAGGATTGAAATTATTATGTGATTGTTCATGTATCCACCTTTTCTTTTACATGTGTAGCTTTTTATTGTTTTGTTTAATTCTATCTACTCAAATCCACTCCAAGATAAAAAAAAATTTAAAAATGCATTTACTTTACTTATTTATTTCTTTTGATTCTTGTTTTTTTCCATTGTATTTTTCTGTGTTAATAAGACACGCCATGAATGTTTTTAAATTAAGGGCACTCAAAAGTCAAGTCTCTCTCTCTCTCTCTCTCTCTTTTTGTCCCTCTGTCTCCCAGCTCCATTCATCCCTCTAATCTCTCTGTTATCGTGTAGACAGACTGCATCAGCACGTCGCTTTGTGTCCTCTCTAATCGCACCATTAACCCGTGAGGAAATGGCCGTGGCTCCTGGCGCTGGAGGGCTGTGGGGCCGGATTACACAAACCTGTAGCACACACACTTCAACAGGGGGAAAAAAAGAAATAATAAAAGCACCAGTGTGGCACTTTCTCTTCCTGCCCATAGATGAGTTTACACATCGTGTTCCCCTGGCGGACTCGGACAAATCAGCCCTGACTGCAGCTTAGAGATGCCCTAATGGTTCCACTGAGACGTTCTCAATGATGGCATTTTAGCATAATATTAGCTAGCGCCATCTCATTTTCTCCGAGAACACCGTTTAACGATCGCTGACCTGATAACACCATCCAAACCCAAATCCTATTAGCGCAGTGGTACAGGGGAAAATGAAACCCACCCAATGTTCCCACTGCAAGAGATGAAGTCGATCAGAACAGCGTCGTGTTGGACACCGCGGGACATTTGCTGATAACGCTAATGTAGCTGCCAAGTTCTACTTTCTTTCACTCTCCAGCTCTTAACTTCCTCATTTCCTTCAGTTTCCTCCTTTCCTCCTTAATATTCCAGTTTCTTTGCTGGCTTGTTCCACAGACTCCCCCTTGAATATTCTTCAATTCTTTTTCATTCTTGTTTGTGACCTTTTACAAATCCACCAGTTTTCTTAAATCCCTCATTTCCAAGTTTGTTTATTTCCTTTTGTCCACTTTTTCCTGCTTTTCCAGGTTCCATCTTTCAGAAACACGATCAACAAATTCCAACATTTCAATGCGCCAAAACGTTTCATCTCTTCATTTCCTCTTTTACACAACATTCTTGCTGTTGTCACTTGATTCCATAGTTCCAAATCTTGCCTTGGCTATTTGTTTCCTGTTTTCCTTCTTGGCTAGTTTCCAAATTTTCTTAGTTTCCTTGACTCAGTTTTGCCAATTCTGTAGGCTACGTCCACACTAATGAGGATAAATTTGAAAACAGTGTTTGTCTAAAAGCACATCGTTTGTAATCGTTTCCCAAAAGTTGCTCGTTCACACTGAATCGTCTGAAATGCTCACGTCCCTTTACTGTGCTGCGCATGAGCAAAACGGAAGACACTTCTACCCACGTCATTTCTGCCTGTCATTTATTTACTTTACGGCAACTTTTTTTGGACTCAAGATTCCATCTAGGTGTGGACAGAAGGTCAAAACTGAGACAAAAATGAGCATTTTTAAAACAAAAACTTGGTGTGGACATGGCCTTTGTTTCCTATTCTCAATATTTCCTTTACCGTTTTACCCATGCTCTTCCAAATTCTTTATATAATTTCCTCCAACTTAATTTTTAAATCTTTTCTTAAAAAAAAGGTCTGGATTGACTTCTCAATTTCCTCGGTGCGTATGCATCATGTGGTCATGTGGTAGGTAGAAGCTTAGTGGTAAAGGCAATGAGTTCAAATCTCAGCCACACCAAACCATGGTGTATGGAAACGAAGTATGGAAGAAATGTGTAAGCCACTCTGGATAAGGCTGGTAGGTGGTTGCTAAATGTTTAGGGCATTGGACCGGGATCAGTGGGTCATAAGTTCAAATCCCAGCACAACCAAGCTGCCACTGCTGGGCCCTTGAGCAAGGCCCTTAACCCTTAACTGCTTGGTTGTAAGTCGCTCTGGATAAGGGCGTCTGAAAAATGCTGTAAATGTATTGAAAATGCACAAAAGAGCTTAAGCAGAAGCGAGTGCAAAGCAACTTCTACTTAAGACAAACGCAAACAGATCCAAAATGGTAGGCAGAGTCAAAAATATGGCCAGGCAAGGGTCAGGCAAAGGTCAGTAGATTACCAAATTCTATAACTCAAGTAAACCAAGAACATGAACGAGTAACAGAAAAACATGAAACAAGGAACAAAACAGTTCGGGTAACACAGCAAACTAGACAAGTTACATGAATACAAGACTTCAACAAAGGGGGTACACAGGCAATTATCAACACGGAAGTGGGAATGGGACAAAAGGACATGCAAATACATGGACCAATGAGAGGACAAGGGTGGAGAATAAAAACAAAAGCACATGGTTACAAACACAGAAACACAGAAGTCTTCAGCGATGCGAGTGAGCCTGAGGTACCTTCTGCCAGAAACAGCAAGAGGGGGGATCTCTGACAGCATGAGTTCCTAGACTTGCTGTTTACCAGATTTCTCTTTTATTTTCCAGTTCCTTTTCACCTTCTCTTCACATTTCCTTTAACAATTTTCCTACTGGAATAATACCTCGCTACTCGTCGGCTGCGGAACTCATCGCGTTATGACAACTGCTCTGAACTTCACACCGACTCTCACGATAAAACAGATGCATGAAGAGTCTTAAGTTAGCTCATGGCCAGTGCCATAGCGTGCCCTCCAAAACGTTCTCTTTTCTGCTTTTTGTGCATTTTACGCCGAAATCATAGATTTAAATTGATCAAAAATGCTTGTTTCAGCGCACGTCACGAGTTCTGGAACAAATTACCGAAGACCTCAGAGGTTCAGAGGTACTGCTGTATTTAAATTCCCGCATTCCCCCGCATTCCCCCCTCCCCCTCACGCATTCCCGCTCATACCCTTCTTTCAAACGTCTTTTTTGACAACCTTCCCGCTTTTCCTTTTTCTGTTTCATTTTCCTGACTTACATTTACAATTATGGTATTTGCAAACCAGAACACCCACCAAATGATCTTATTTATATAACTGAGCAGAGGGTAGAGAACCTTCCTTAGGGGTACAACAGTGGCAGCTTGGTCCTGGGATTTAAACTCACAACCTTTCAACTTATCCCCTGAGCTTCCTGCTGTCCACAGGCTCAAAATCCTCCTGACTCCCCATTTCTTAACTTCTACCAAATAAATCCCCATGTCATCTTTGCTTATCGTTTCTCAGATGCTCAGTTAGATTTCCTTTAATTAAAATTATTTCATTTAGTCCATATTATTATAAAGAGGTCCCTGGCAACTTTTCCCAAGATCAAAGTCCCCAAAGTGTCTTCGCTTATCGTTCGCCAAATTCCTCTTGTATATCAAGTAGCCTAATTATCCCCACTTCAACCTTTTCACTTTCCTCCAAAGTTTCTCTAATCTTCCAAACTCCCTTTTCGCATAGTCTCCACTGCTTTTGTGTTAATCTCAATGGATCTTTGTTTCTCCTAATTAGCTCCTACGTTCTAAATCAGCTTCACTCTTTGTTTCCCAGATTCCTACGCTCTTAATCCCTCGCTTACAAGTCAGTCAGTCTTCTTACAGTACCATCATTTCATATTCTCAATCTTTTATTATTATTCTTACTCTTTATGCGTTCTTGATTCCATGTTCCTTGCCTTCCCCCTGTTATCCAGATTTCTATTGTTTTTGTCCAATGGTTTAACTTCATAAATACCTCATTTCCCAGTTCCCTTCTTGATATTCTCTGTATTTACATGCAATTCCAGTTTTCTTTGCTCCTTCAAATATCATCTCACTGGTTTCTCTGATTTTTGTATTCCAGATCCTCATTGTCTTGATGCTTTGTTTTACATCACCATTATTTCCTAGTGTTCCAGAGTCTTTTTGATCCCTCGCTTCTTAGGTTTTCTCCTATGCAAGTCTCCATGTTTCACCCACGATTTGGTGCTTTCCAGATGCTTCAAATTTCCCAAAACATCTCCTTTATTTTGTATTCACTTCACTTCAAGTATTCACTTCAGTGTTCCTCTCCCACAAGCTATGTTCTTCCATAGTCTGCATCATCTCCATATTCTCCAGGCATTCCTGGTCTCCAACTTCCTCTCCATTCCTGTCCTTAGATTGAATCAATAAGTAGGCTGATAGAGTTCCATCCTGGATGGATCAGAGATTAAATTCACTAGAAATTGATTGCTCTCACAAGCACAGAAAGAAGCCCAGTTCCAACTCCACTGGATGAATCCTACACAATCTGAAGCAGCTGATGACATATAGCTGATTAGATCTTTACATCTGGAGGGGTTTAAGGTTTTGGAAATGCACACCACTCCAACTCAATTAGCTCAATTGTCCAATAAGAGGTGCTATAAACACCATATTGTAGGAACTTTACGCTAACACACACACACACACACACACACACACACACACACACACACACACACACACACACAGAACGAGCTCATCAGCAGGTTGGTGTGATAGCAGCTGTGAGAGTGTGAGATTCTCCTCAGACAGCTCGGAAAACGAGTGCTTTATCTGATGAGACGCGGAAGAAGTCTTACTTCCTCAGTCTGGGATTTACAGCCAGGCTTTTATTTCATGAAGGACGATGCAGTCCTCTGACACTGTTTGTTTTGTCCTCAGCAGAAAGAATGTGATGTTTTAACTGTATGCCATGATCATGATCACTCTAAAGCAGGGGTCCCCAAACTATGGCTCCCAGGGTGAATACGGCATGTGAGCGAATATGGGGGGCCCAACATTTGGAACAGCCCTCTGAACAATGCCAGAAACGTATTTAAAAAATTGTATGTTAAAGATGTTTTACTCGTATTATATCTGTATTTAATATTAAAGGTTGGCTATTAACCTAAAATTCCCTTTTAGTTATTAATAAAGGTTGAGGTGCCGAAAAATGATCGCTGGAACTATTAACTATCGGCAAAAATCTTTATCAATAGTTTTTCCGGCTTCCGGTCTGCTGTCATTACAACAGCGGCCTCTAGAGGAAAAGGTGGGGAAGTAGCGGCACAGTGGTTAAGGCACTGGGTTAAAGATCGAAAGGTCGGGGGTTCAAGCCCCAGTATCACCAAGCAGCCACTCATGGGCCCTTGAGCAAGACCCTTAACCTGTATCATGGCCGACTCTGCGCTCTGACCCCAGCTTCCTCACAATTTGGGATACGTAAAGAAAAGTATTTCGCTGTGCTGTAATTTATATGTGACAAATAAAAGCTAGAGGTGAATCTCTGACGCCACGTGCTGTTTGATTTTACACGTGAGACTGCAGTTCAGTACTGTTTTTTTTTTTAGTATTATTTATTTTTGTAATAAAGTTTAGTACTATTTTACATGGACTGTTTGTTTTTGTTTTTTTAGTTTTGGTTGATTAATTGGTTATCGGTGTGTACGATCCAACCGAGTTATCGGTATCAGTAAAATCCGCTCTAGTTATTAACCTAATTCACTGGTTCCCAACCCGGGGGTCGAGACCCCCAGTAGGGGTCCCTGAAGATTTTCGAGGGGTCACCAATTGCACTTGATTAAATAATTCATATATGAAAAGAGAAGAAATAGGAACATACAGACGTAGCTTAAAAAAAAAGGTAGCAAAGAGAAAACAGGGTAAAGAAAGGGAGAAAATAAAGTTGAAGGCACTAAAAAAAGGAAACAAAGACTTATTTTTTTTTACAGGGATCTTAAATTCGGTTTCATTTAAGCGATGGATGAGGAGAATTGAGTGTGTAGTCTATGGTGAGAAACTGGCGAATGAAAACATGACCCTGCAAACTGAGGAAGCATCAGAACACCAAACACCAAACATGAGAGTCGTTAAATATTTGCAATGTTAAAATTGAGGTCTTCTGAAAAAAGGTTTTGATTTCATTAGCAGTGAATATATAAATGTCATTATGATAGTAATAATGTTTTTTTAATAGCTGATATATCTCTCTTAAAATTTTACGCTCATTTATCTGTACGGTGCAGAACAAAATAATAAACTATTCCAGCATTAGGAGGCAAAATAAATACATTTCAAACCATAAAATCTCCACAATAATGCTGGTAGTCACTCCGGCCCGTGAGATTTTCTGTTACACACCAACACGGCCCAATTAAAGAGAGGAAAACTGATGTGGAAATGGAAACTGATGTGATGAATGGAAATCTCCACAATTCACCAACCTGAAAACATGACGCCAAACTCACAGGACAGCTACAAAAATGCTAGTGGTGACCATGGCAGAACATAAACATACGTGGTATTCGATGGAAAAAATAACGCTTTATTACTGAAAACTCATTTACGGCATTCAGCAGATGCCCTCATCCAGAACTCACAATGATCTCATTCATACAACTGAGCATTTGAACATTAAGTGCCTTGCACAAGGGCCTGGAAAGGTGGTGCTGGGATTTAAACTCACAACCTTCCAATCAGAAGTCCAACATCTTAACTCCTGAGCTTCCACTTCCACATCCCACAAACTTACATTGTGTTTATGCCCAATCTTTGGATGGAGCTCTCTAACACTGGAGCCCACTTAGTGCAGGTGAAGAAGGTTCCACACAAACAGCCTAAAGTGAGGTTAGTGGAGGTTCAACCCAAGGACTATGAAAAGTCGAACTGCAATTAATATAAACAACAATGCCATGAACAGTTTTGCACCCGAGTCTCCATTAGTTTAGCGATATCATGCTTCGAGTTTGACATGGATTTCCAGAGCTGTAACTCATGTGACATGTTTCTATCCGAGCTATTTTCAGGATCTTGCCACTTGACGATGTGAGGGAAATATTGTCATTCGATTTAAGCGTAGGTCTGTGACTAGATCCTCATGGCATAATCTGATGTGAAAAACACACTTTATCCTGCAGATGGAATGTTACAGAATTCAGGCCTGATTTTATTGGAATCTTGTTGTTTATAAAGAAAAAACAATAGTGAGTCTGAAAACAGAACTCTGTAGGACCCTGAAGGACACTTGGACAGTTGCATTTTCTTGAACATCATTCCATCAGCTCTCAAAACACACACACACACACACACACACACACACACACACACACACACACAAAGCAAAATTGTCCTGAACATGACAGCAAACTCCGACACTGGAGACTTCCATAAGTGTATCAGCGTTCAGACGCCGTATCAGCGCTCAGACGCCGTATCAGCGCTCAGACGCCGTATCAGCGCTCACACACGTTTTAGAAACCTGGTTACATCCAGTAACGCCTGAACACGACCCTGAGAGCGGGGACTTGCCATAGAAACGGTAACGTTTTGTCAGAATGAGATAATAATGAACACATTCTAACTAATCAGGATCGCAAACCCAACGCAATGGAATAAAAGAATTATTACTTGTTGGAAAATGATCATTTTCTAACAAATTTCTTGTTTTCAGGGAATCCCGACGCTTGTTTGGAATAAAATCTTTTGAATAAACTGGAGATCAACGATATACACTGTCAGCTATTTTTGTGAACCAATCAGAATCCAGAAAGCTGGGATCTTTGTAACACAATTGATGCTAACTAGAGATGAGTTCGTGTCCAGGACCCTGAGACCAACCTGCCACTGTTCTAGCATTCTGATAAAAAAAAACTCTGATTTCCGATTCTTTGCATTTTTTTGTTGTTTTTTTTCCACGTAGGCGTTTTTTCTTTGTCAATAAAACTGCGTAAAGGTTTCGGACGTACCTCTCAGCAGGGACATCATGGTGTTGCATATCCTCATGAAACACACTCTTTGGCATCTGGATTTGTGCTACACACTCTCTCTCTCTCTCTCTCTCTCTCTCTTTCTTTTCCTCAGTTCCTTTTTTCCGTTATCTACAGCTTTCCCTTCGAACCCGTGACAGAAAAGCGAATGCGTCTGGTCTCTGCTGACATCTGAACGCAATCAAAACGGATTTCTCGTGAAAGGAAAAAAAAACACGGTTTAACAGTGTGTGAAGGCTATCTGTGAGAAACAACTGCACTCGTTCTCTCATCTCCTGCCATCTGGGAAATACAGAGAGGGAGAGAAAGAAAGAGAGATAGAGCCACTAACGGGCGTTTAGCACTGACTAGCCCCGACATCCAGAAAGCAGAACAGGGAATGACAAACAGCAGGGTGTGATGTGACTGAAAGAGAGAGAGAGAGAGAGAGAGAGAGAGAGAGAGAGAGAGAGAGAGAGAGAGAGAGAGAAAGAGATGGGAGAGAGAGAGAGAAGAGAGAGGGTTGATGTCAGTGAGTACCACTATCTTCATTCATCAACATGTGTTGAGAAAGTGAGGGAGGCACAGAAAGAGAGAGAGAGAGAGAGAGAGAGAGAGAGAGAGAGAGAGAGGGAGAGGGAGAGAGAGAGAGAGAGAGAGAGAGAGAGAGAGAGAGAGAGAGAGCTGGGAGAAGAGATGAATGACAATCTGTTTATCTTAGTATTCAGAGCTACAGAAGCACCACGTCAGCGTCACGGTGCTGAAGCAGAAAAAGTCAGCGCCGTCTCTGACTCGCCGCTACGCCGTTACATCATTCCTTCATTCATCTCTTTTTTCATTTTGTAGTATCTTCTGTTAAACTTCATGAAAGAGGAAACAGAACGGCGTCTATAATTAACGCTAATCAGGAATTTGCAAAGGCGTCTCCAAATCAGTACATTAGCGATCGATCGATCTATCGATCTATCGATCTATCGATCTATCGATCTATCGATCTATCTATCTATCTATCTATCTATCTATCCATCCATCCATCCATCCATCCATCCATCCATCCATCACAGAGCAACTACAAGCTTTTAAATAAAAACGCTGTAATAGTGATTTTGGAAGTTCTTGTAGTTTTTATCTCGCTAACGAGCAATTAATACGATTTGTGAATTGTGCATTCTGTCAGTAGCTAATCAGGTTCATCACTACAGTTTGCCCCCTAGTGGAATATCACAGACCAGCACTTTTACAGTCATATTTTTTAATATTAAAACCTCAAATAGTTACATCTCAGTAATCTACTGCTCAGACATCTACACCTCAAACATCTACACCGTCAAACTTCAACAACTGGAATATCAACACCACAAACTTCGACACCTCAAACTTCTACACCTTAAACATTTACGCCTCAAATATCTACACCTCAAACATCTACACCTTAAATATCTACACCTTAAATATCTACACCTTAAATATCTACATCTCAAACATCTACACCTCAAACATCTACACCTTAAATATCTACACCTTAAATATCTACATCTCAAACATCTACACCTCAAACATCTACACCTCAAACATCTACACCCAAAATGTCAGCAACTGGAATATCAACACCTCAAACTTCTACACCTCAAATATCTACACCTTAAATATCTACATCTCAAACATCTACACCTCAAATATCTACAGCTAAAATATCTACTCCTTAAATATCCACACCTTAAATATTTACATCTCACACATCTACAGCTCAGACAGCTACACCTCAAACATCTACACTTTAAATATCTACACCCAAAATGTCAACAACTGGAATACCAACACCTCAAATATCTACACCTCAAACATCTACACCTTAAATATCTACATATTGGGCACTTACAGCTGAAACATCTACACCTTCAATATCTACACTCAAAATGTCAACAACTGGAATATCTACACCTCAAACTTCTACACCTACACCAGATAATTAAGGTATAGCTGTCTGAGGTGTAGATGTTTGAGATGTAGATATTTAAGGTGTAGATATTCACCTTAAATATCTACATCTACAAATATCAAATATCTACAAATATCTACAAATATCTACAAGCTTCAACTCCTAAAACATCTACAGCTCAAATATCTACACCTTAAATATCTACACCTCAAACATCTATACCTTAATTATCTACATCTTGGACATCTACAGTTCAGACATCTGCACCTCAAACATCTACACCTTAAATATCTACACCCAATATGTCAACAACTTGAATATCTACACCTCAAACCGCTACAACTCAAACATCTCTTCATTGCTGATCTCCATCTTACAACCTCCATCCATTATTCTCCACCCAGTCCACACTCACCCTCCTTCATCCTTCACCTATAATTGGTGATCCCTCAGTTTCATCACTCATCCCTTCTTCTGCATCCCTCATCCTCTGCTGTTCCTTTTTCAGTTCTCCATCATCCATCCTCAACTCTTCATCCAGTATTCATCCATCCTACTCCACTCATAATCCTTTTCTGTCCATTTCTATCCGTCTTACTCAGTAAATGCAGCATCTTTTACCTTCTTTATCCATTCTTTATCCTCAGTCAGTTGTTCCTCATTTCATTTTCCTTCTATCCTTTCATCCTTCACCCTCAGTCCTCCTCCCGTTCGTAATTAGATCATGTGGAAGAAAAAAGTGGCCAACTTTGCCAATGTAATTAAATTCAAGAAAAGAGAGAGAGAGAAATAAAGAGATGGAGAGAGAGAAAGAGTGAAAGACGGAGCTAACACACTTCTGCTCGACAGTGTACCTTAATCCAATTCTCCTCACAGACAAATCAGCTCGGGTCGGTCTGATGCGACTTCGGCGGTGTCAGATAGCCGCCATATTGAGATCAAACACGCCGAGAAGAAGGACCTCCTTCTGTCCTCTGGCAAATCCATGAATAATCTTCATTTCCTGGAGCACGGATTCAACCTCAAACAGTCCTTCAAGGTCCTGAAGGGTCCAGAGGTTTACAGATGAACTAGCAAACCTCTGTGGACACCTGAGTGTCCCTGTGGAGATATGTGGAGATTCCTCTAAAGTTTCCTATGTTGAAATTCTCAGAGAAGAAGTTCCTTCTTATTGAACATCTCATTCCACATTTAGTTATACTTTACTTTTATAATAACCTCCACTCTTCAGGGAAGATGCTCCACTAGATTTTGTGGAGATTTGTGGAGCTTCATTCAGCCACAAGAGTGTTAGTAGTGTCAGCTACTACAGGATGTAGGTGAGGAAGTAAGGAGGTACGTGGTGCTATAGCAGGACATCATCAATCAAATCCAACCCATGGAATGCAGATCTTCATGGAGCTTGGGGCATTGTCATGATGGAACAGGTTTCGGGTCTCCAAGTTCAAGTGAAGGGAAAATGTTGTCCTACACAACTTTGTGGGAACAGTTTAAAAAAGAACCACGTGGACATTCACTCAGTGCGAAGTCTAGCCCACTACTCATATCTGGTTTAGGTTGTGAGACGTGTTCACAAAAGAAAACATTGGATTTGAGAAGAAACATTGCATCTCTGGTTCCGATAGAATTCTTCTATGTGAAGCTTTGATCATAAGCTCCTCCCCCACCATGCAAGCCTTGAAGTGCTCGTACTGGTGTTTATATAAATACTGCATTTAATTGTCACGTAATTGAGTATTACTTAATCTGCAACCCCTGTAGTATTCCCTAATTTTCAACCCCTGTGTTATTACCTAATTTGCACCCCCTGTGTTATTACCTAATCTGCAGCCCCTGTGTTATTACCTAATCTGCAACCTCTGTATTATTACCTAATCTGCAACCTCTGTATTATTACCTAATCTGCACCCCCTGTGTTATTACCTAATCTGCACCCCCTGTGTTATTACCTAATCTGCACCCCCTGTGTTATTACCTAATCTGCACCCCCTGTGTTATTGCCTAATCTGCAACCCCTGTGTTATTACCTAATCTGCAACCTCTGTATTATTACCTAATTTGCACCCCCTGTATTATTACCTAATTTGCACCCCCTGTATTATTACCTAATCTGCACCCCTTGTATTATTACCTAATTTGTACCCCCTGTGTTATTACCTAATTTGCACCCCCTGTGTTATTGCCTATTCTGCACCCCCTGTAGTATTGCCTAATCTGCAACCCCTGTGTTATTACCTAATTTGCAACCTCTGTATTATTACCTAATTTGCACCCCCTGTATTATTACCTAATCTGCACCCCCTGTGTTATTACCTAATTTGCACCCCCTGTGTTATTACCTAATTTGCACCCCCTGTGTTATTACCTAATTTGCACCCCCTGTAGTATTGCCTAATCTGCAACCTCTGTATTATTACCTAATCTGCAACCTCTGTAGTATTACCTAATCTGCAACCCCTGTGTTATTACCTAATCTGCAACCCCTGTGTTATTACCTAATCTGCAACCTCTGTAGTATTACCTAATCTGCAACCCCTGCATCATAACCTAATCTGCAACCCCTGCATCATAACCTGATTTACACCAATCTATTACTACCATATCTGCAACCCCTGTATTATTACCTGATCTGCACCCCATATCATTGAATTTGTTTACTGAAATTGAAATGATTACAGTCCAGCTCGACTTTTATTTTTTCAAGGAAGAAATAAACAAAGTTGGCGTGATGAATTCGGGTTCCTCCGAGGCAGCTCGAGCCACTCGATCAGATAAATCCAAAATGGAGGCACTTCATCAAGCTGACAGGTTAAAAGCCGAAGTGCTGGTGGGAGCGAGTGCACGCCTGGATGGATGGCTGGATGCATGGATGATAAAGAGCTTAATAACAGTAAAGTACAGTGTCACCTCTGATGGGAGAAAATGGGATAAATACACGCGCAGACTGAAAGTATAACGGCACCTGCAAGACGTTTATTAATGCCAATGTTAAAGATTCTTTCCAGAAAGCTACCAGAAATGATCAGAAACGGATTCTGCAGGTTAACCTCGTGTTTACTGGCTGATACAGACACAAGACTTTGATGTCCACATCAAAGTGGAAACTGTGATCAGCAGCACCTTAAGACATTTGTTCCTGTCTCCATTATATCATTACCAGATCTGCAAGCCCTTGGGTTATAACCGAATTTGCAACCCCCTGAATCATTACCAGATCTGCAACCCCTGTATCATTATCTGATCTACAGTCACTGTATTATTACCTGATCTGCAACCCTTGTATTACCTGATCTGCGTCTTCAGTCATTATGGAATATCACCCCCATGTGTTCATTTCCGAGCTGTTTTCCATTTATCATTACCCGATATGTATCTTTATGTATAACATACCCAATCTGCACCCTGTGTTCTTACCCAGGCTGCCTTTCCATTGTAGATTAAGAACCTGAATCCCTGCACATCATTACACATTTAACTTCCTGTGTGAATCCACGTGCACCCAATTTGTGTCCCATTAGTCTTCACCTGATCTGCATCCTGTGTGCATTACCCAAACTGTGCACCTTGCATTGTTACCTGATCAGTAACACCTGTGTATATAACATATCTTGATCTGATTTGCCCTTGTGTGGTTACCCAATCTACATCACCTTTTTTTTTTTTTTTACCATTACCTAATCTGCATACCCTGGTTGTTACCCAAATTGCATATTTGCTGTAACCCTCATTACCCAAACCTTAGCCTTGGTATTATTACCTGATCTGTGCCTCTTGTGTCCTTCTTTGAGCACATATTACCCAATCTGTGTCCCGTCTTACCACTTGATTTGGATCTCCTGTTTGGTTAACAAATATACTCCTTTGTTGCAATTATTCCTGTGCTGTAACCTGAGTTACATGACCTTTGTTTGTACTCAAAAAGCTGCATCGTCTGTGGTGTTACCTGATCTGCACCCTGTTAACAGGTACGAGCAACAGCATTAACAGACGCTACACAACGAGAGACAAACTACAAGCGATCCAGGTA
This sequence comes from Silurus aristotelis, assembly GCF_946808225.1. NCBI lineage: Eukaryota > Metazoa > Chordata > Actinopteri > Siluriformes > Siluridae > Silurus > Silurus aristotelis. The sequence continues at coordinate 1,690,507 of NC_139597.1, read as the reverse complement.
ACCCTGTCGACATCTCTGGAATGTGTGTGTGTGTGTGTGTGTGTGTGTGTGTGTGTGTGTGTGTGTGTGTGTGTGTGTGTGTGCACTCTTTGGAATAGTGACAGTACTGAGTGTGTGTGTGTGTAGCAGAGATAAGTGGAGGACTGTTTTCAGAGTGTGTATACCTGCTGCCCCAGTGCTCAGCTATAATGAAGCTTCTTATCATGTGTGCTCAGGCAGCTTGTGCTTCTCAAAGAGAAAACAAAAACACAGCAAATCGGCAAAGCGACTTTCTTTTCTCGCTTGCACGTACCTGTGTGTGTGTGTGTGTGTGTGTGTGTGTGTGTGTGTGTGTGTGTGTGGTGTGCATATTTAATTCCTCCAGTGTCAAGGGGACCTTCATAATGACCGCAGCACTTCAAGTCTCGAGACAGACTACAAGTGTAAGCAACAAAAAATTCTCGACCTCTCGACTCAAGATCCAGATCATTAAAACAAACGATGCAGAAAAACAAAATTGCAAGCACGCGGTCTAATCAATGCCCTAATCCTAAAACCTACCTGGTATTAGCACGTGTACACACACGTATTCCACACTAATCAGGTTCGCAGCATGACTCAGCGATAGAGAGTGAGTCACGGCTCTCATTAGGACAGAGGGACGCGAGTCCTTTTAGCGGAGTAAAAAAACACTGAAAGCAGGAACACTTCGTACAAAAGGTTCTTTTTTTTTAGGGTCAGACATAAATGGTCTTGCATTTCCAACACGAGCCTCTCCGTTCAAAAGTGCACAATGTTCACTTCCACAACTCTCCAACACTTCTACTGTCCATTCTGTCCATCCTGTCCATCTCATACAGCCTGTCCATCCCATACATCCTGTCCATCTCATACATCCTGTCCATTCTGTCCATCCTATACATCCTGTCCATCTCATACATTCTGTCCATTTCATACATCCCGTACATCCTGTCCATCTCATACCTCCTGTCCATCCTGTCCATCACAAACATACTGTCCATCCCATACATCCTGTCCATCTCATACGGCCTGTCCATTTCATACCTCCTGTCCATCACAAACATACTGTCCATCTCATATCTCCTGTACATCCTGTCCATCCTATACATCCTGTCCATCTCATACCTCCAGTCCATCCCATACATCCTGTCCATCCCATACCTTCTGTCCATCCCATACATCCTGCCCATCCCATACCTTCTGTCCATCCCATACATCCTGTCCATCCCATACATCCTGTCCATCTTATACCTTCTGTCCATCCCATACATCCTGTCCATCACAAACATACTGTCTATCTCATACATCCTGTCCATCCTGTGCATCCTATACCTCCTGTCCATCCCATACCTCCAGTCCATTCCATACATCCTGTCCATCCCATACCTTCTGGCCATCCCATACATCCTGCCCATCCCATACCTTCTGTCCATCCCATACATCCTGTCCATCTCATACATCCTGTCCATCCTGTCAATCATGTGCTCTGTACCCCCTGAGGCATTACCAAATTGCACCCCCTCTGTTATTTAACAAACTGCATCCCTGGGGTATTACCCAATATGTAACCCCTGGGTTATTATGCATAATGCCCCCCTTTCGTTAGTATCCAAACTGCTTTGTGGGGTTACTACCCAAACTGCAACCCATGGGTTATTACCCAAACTGCACCCATTCGTTATGACCCCAACTGCATCCCCTGGGTTATTGCTCGAACTGCATCATTGGGTCATTACACAAAATGCACCCACTGGTTTACTACCCAAATTGCATCCCTGGGGTATTAACCAATATGCCAACTTTAGGTTATTACCCAAACTCCACCCCCTCTGTTATTACCCCAACTGCATGCCCTGTGACATTACATGATCTGCCTCCCCGTGAGATTCATTACTCAATATAACACCACTGCATCATTAACCAAACTGCATCCACTGCTTCAGTACTCTACTTTTCCAAATCTCCCAGTTCAGCCTCAGCATAGGGATCACCGCCTAATCTGCCCTGTCATGATCATTGTCCCATGGCACATTTCCCGCTCTGTGTCATGTCTAACTAATGGATATGGATTTCCTGTATTGTTACCCAATGTAGTATTTTCTGATAAATATTTTCTGTGCCATTACCGAATTCCACCTTTTTTGAGACTCAATCACCCAATTTGCTCCACCTTATCTGTTCTACCCAATCTACATCGCTTTCAGTTAACCAGGGATTATAAAATAGAGAATGAATCCTGGAGTGACTTACTCTTCATTGTTTCTTTGAAGAAAAAAAAGCAGCTAGAGATCTAATGACTTTCACATCTGTCGTAGTTGTAATGCTGTTGTTGAAAAGTCACCTAGCAAAGCCAACCGGGAGCAAACACTGCACCTTCAAAAACCCAC
>NC_139597.1:1670620-1680620 GCF_946808225.1 Silurus aristotelis | reverse complement strand
AGATGATTCACTCTGGATACGAGCATCTCCTGAACACCATAATGCAAATGTAGTTCCTCTGATTAGTTCCTGAGGCAAATCAGAAGGCGTGATCATAAACAGGAAACGGTCGAAGATCAGGGTGAACGATGTAACTAGGAGAAAACGAGAATGTAAAACGAGATCAAAGAGAAACACAAGAAATGAGAAAATGGGAAACAAGTGAGTTGGTGTAATAATGATCAAAGTCAAGACAGATACAAAGGGGTAAATACACACGTGAATAAGCATGAAAGCGAGAAAAGACGTGTACAGGAAACCACGTAAACACCAGAACCAACCACAAGACGAAGTGGAAACGTGAACTAAACCAAACACGTCACAAACACTTTAAAACAACAACTTTACCGTGGACTCCCCACTGTCCCGCAGCCAGCCAGAGCTCACGTCTATTCATTTTCTCACAAATCCATGCAATGGAGTCGATTATTATGCTAAGAACAAACTTACCACACGTCAAGACGTTTTATTGTTCAAAACGTTTGTCACTAAATCGTTATGTGTAGAAGTGATTTCTCACCCGTCTCATCTCGAGCCTCGAGCGCTAGAGATCACGTTCGATTGCGGTTATGAACATAAAAAGGCTGTAAATGAGGCTTTATTGATTGATTTCTTCCTTGGGTTTTTGTGACGTGAATAAAACCAAAGGCCAACAATGAGCCAATGGTGAGACAGGGTGGAGACGTGACTTGAATCAAAACTTCAATATGATATGAAGTTAAATTCGATTTTATTTTAATAATAAATTCAGCACAAACCCGTGTAAAACTAATCAAATCATTTTTGACCAATCAGAGTCCAGGATTCAGGAGCACTGTGTTCTAACTGTAACTACTGCACTGTTGATGCGCAAATAAAAGAAATGTTTTGTCACTTTGAGACATGCAGCTGAACACACACACACGCGCGCACACACGCGCGCACACACGCACGCGCACACACACGCGCGCACACACGCACGCACACATACGCGCGCACACACGCACACACACACGCAAACACGCACGCACACACGCAAACACACGCACACACACACACACACACACACACACGGCATGATTAGCCTCTTATGTAAGTTTAATTACCGAAGCCTGAAGGAGCTCAAGGTTTTCTCTCCTGACTGTAAATAAACACACAGACAACCTTCCTGTTTCCTCCTGATAATAAACATCACCTCATTCAACACTCAGAGAGAAAGAGAGAGAGAGAGAGAGAGAGAGAGAGAGAGAGAGAGAGACAGAGACAGAGACAGAGACAGAGAGAAAGCAAGAGAACAGGTAAAAGAAAGAGAGACAAATAGAGTTAGATAGAATTAATAGAGTTAGATATTAAAAGAAAGAAGCGAATGACAGAGTGAGAGAAAAAGAGAGAGATAGAAAGTGAAAGTGAGAAAGAGTGAGATGGGTAGAAAAAGGAGAGACAGCAAAGAGAGAGTGTGTAAAAAAGAGTGTGTAAGAGAAAACAGTGAGAAAAAAGAAAGAAAGAAAGAAAGAAAGAAAGAAAGAAAGAAAGAAAGAAAGAAAGAAAGAGTAAATGACAGAGATATATAGAGAGTGAGAGAATGGGTGAGAGAGTGAATTAGTGAGATAGATAGGGAAGGAAAGTGTGCCAGAGAAAAAGAGAAAAAAAGAGAAAGAGAGAGAGAGAGAGAGAGAGAGAGAGAGAGAGAGAGAGATTTATGCAAATTTGGTCATTTGCATGTTAATTGGGTGTGTCATAATTATCATTTCTTTTGCAGAAATCTAATTGCAGGATGTGGATGAGTCTGAAACAGAGGTCTGATCCTGTACTGTACACTTCCACTCGTTCTTCCTCTCGTTATGATTCCTGCCCCACTTTCTGCCCTGCCTGGCCTGCACATCCTCTTTCCTGCCCCACTTTCCTTATATGGCAGTGACTTTCTGTTCCTGTTTTGTGTTGCCATGGTGTATAATTAGTCACACCTGTCATCGGAACACCTCCTGTATCTCAGAGGAATCACTGATCTGGTGGACGTGTAATTATACACCGTGGTGTTTCTGATTCATTGTTCATCACATGGTTTGAGATCTGGCTAAACCAAGCTGCAGTGCATTATGGGAAAACTTCTCCTCTTCTTCTTCACTGGGTTTCTCAGTAGAAATGATACTGAACATTCTTAGAATGTGGTCATTGGCCTACTGACAAAAAAAATCACGCTTGCTGTTAGATATCAGTGAACTTTGCTAAAGTGATGTAGAACAACAATGTGGCCAACACACACTGACAACAAGTCCTGCCTGGAATAATAAACACCTCCATCAATCAATCAGAATCAAGTATGCACCATTTTACTACACGATGTGGGGGTGAAGAACATCTCAATGTGAAGCAGAGAACAATCAGTCACCTGAACTCCTTCCATCCAATCACAGTCCACTATTAACACCTGAACTCCTTCTATCCAATCACAGTCCACTATTAACACCTGAACTCCTTCTATCCAATCACAGTCCACTATTAACACCTGAACTCCTTCTATCCAATCACAGTCCACTATTAACACCTAAATTCCTTCTATCCAATCACAGTCCACTATTAACACCTGAACTCCTTCTATCCAATCACAGTCCACTATTAACACCTGAACTCCTTCTATCCAATCACAGTCCACTATTAACACCTAAATTCCTTCTATCCAATCACAGTCCACTATTAACACCTGAACTCCTTCTATCCAATCACAGTCCACTATTAACACCTAAATTCCTTCTATCCAATCACAGTCCACTATTAACACCTAAATTCCTTCTATCCAATCACAGTCCACTATTAACACCTGAACTCCTTCTATCCAATCACAGTCCACTATTAACACCTGAACTCCTTCTATCCAATCACAGTCCACTATTAACACCTAAATTCCTTCTATCCAATCACAGTCCACTATTAACACCTGAACTCCTTCTATCCAATCACAGTCCACTATTAACACCTAAATTCCTTCTATCCAATCACAGTCCACTATTAACACCTGAACTCCTTCTATCCAATCACAGTCCACTATTAACACCTGAACTCCTTCTATCCAATCACAGTCCACTATTAACACCTGAACTCCTTCTATCCAATCACAGTCCACTATTAACACCTAAATTCCTTCTATCCAATCACAGTCCACTATTAACACCTGAACTCCTTCTATCCAATCACAGTCCACTATTAACACCTAAATTCCTTCTATCCAATCACAGTCCACTATTAACACCTAAATTCCTTCTATCCAATCACAGTCCACTATTAACACCTGAACTCCTTCTATCCAATCACAGTCCACTATTAACACCTGAACTCCTTCTATCCAATCACAGTCCACTATTAACACCTAAATTCCTTCTATCCAATCACAGTCCACTATTAACACCTGAACTCCTTCTATCCAATCACAGTCCACTATTAACACCTAAATTCCTTCTATCCAATCACAGTCCACTATTAACACCTGAACTCCTTCTATCCAATCACAGTCCACTATTAACACCTGAACTCCTTCTATCCAATCACAGTCCACTATTAACACCTGAACTCCTTCTATCCAATCACAGTCCACTATTAACACCTGAACTCCTTCTATCCAATCACAGTCCACTATTTACACCTAAATTCCTTCTATCCAATCACAGTCCACTATTTACACCTAAATTCCTTCTATCCAATCACAGTCCACTATTAACACCTGAACTCCTTCTATCCAATCACAGTCCACTTTATATACCTAAATTCCTTCCATCCAATCACAGTCCGCTATTCACACCTGAACTCCTTCTATCTGGTTTGGTCACAGATCCCGGCGTCGTGATGGAGGAGGTACTCACGGGAGGTGAACAGCTCAGCTATGATAACATCACATTCACATCCAGAAAAAATACACTGTTTTTTTTTTTAAAGAAGAAAAACTCGTTAATGTGCTTCTAGGAAACTGTGACTTTTCATTAATGACTCATGTTCCGGTGTCTCCGCTATCTGTCCCCTCTACCAGAGTGATCATCTCAGGTGCTCCACCTTTCATTCCCAAAAAGCTGTTAGAGCAAGAACTGTACGGGAAACTGGCAAGCGTCTTTAGGATGATGGGTCTTGGGTGTAAAAATGCACGTTTTAAATGTCATCTCATTTAGGAGGCAAGTTTTCATGTTCCTGGATTCTCCATCACAGTCACTGGAGATATCTGTTTAGATCAGGTATGAAGGAGGTTATTATACGGTGTATGCCAGTTTCACGGAGCATGAAGTGTTTTAAATGTGTGGATGTCGGCCACAAGCGTCACACCTGCCCACATAGAGGACCAACTGCTCGTGCAGAAGCTTCTACTGAACAAGCACAAAGGTCCACCTCAGCATCTACCTCAGCATCCACCAGCAAGACCTCTTCCCAGGGAGAACAATTACAGGGCACGGTCACAGAGAGTAGGAAAGCTAATGGAGAGGGTGAACAACAGGATGGTCAGGTGGAGCAGTCAGCAATGATAAGGATGTGACCCTCTCAAAGGAAGTAGAAAATCAGAAGAAACGGGGGATAGTGAGCGTGCTGAGCAGGCTGCATCAGCGTTAACTAAAGAGAAGGACGTGGGCACTTTGTTGTTTGATAGACACCAGGAAGAAAGTGATACCGAAGAGATGGAACAGGAAGAGTCTGATTAGGAAGGGTTTGGAGGGACAAACAGGTTAAAAGATATAAATTTCCTGGAGGAAATAAACACCTTTCTGGATGAAACGATCGGACGGTCGGTGAAAGTAGATAAATTCATCAGGTCCATTACCGTTTTACAGAAGTTGGTCAGCTTTGATTCGTTAGATGAAAGGAAGCACATCACTGCTTTGAAAAAGGTCTGTGAGTTAAATAAAACCAGAAAAAGTAAAGAAAATTTAATGTTTTTCCAAGAAACACACAGTAGTAGAAAAGATGAAGTTGACTGAGGTCTACTCCGGGGTGATGGTGGTGTTGTTGGTAGGGTGGGGGTGCACTGTTGACTTTAACCTCGATAGACTTAGTGAAGAGCCACATCTACAATCTAGTAAAATCCTAAACAAACTATTAATTCCGTGTGATGTAATAGATGTTTGGAGAACAAAAAACCCAACTGCAAAATGGTAGACATGGGTGGAGGTTGTGGATGGAAGAATGAGCGCAGCAAAGTGAGACACACTCTATTGATCACAGGGAATTAGGTTTTAAAAGTGTCATTAAACCAGTTGGATTTACTGATCACCAGCTTACCAACCGGCGTTTTAATTTTAACAATAAATTACTCCAGGACGAAGGGTTTTGTCTGCCAGCCATACACATCCTGTTCCTGTGTCATGCTAAAGCAGGTCATAAAGAAGTCGGAGGAGGAAATACGCCACATAGAAAACAGTCCTTTAAACGGCTCAGGGACCACAAGCAAAGAGGAACTGCAGAGAAACAGGCTGGAGTTCGTTGTTGCAGGAAAACGTGAAAGGAGCAGTGATGAGTTCCCGATACATTCAGCTGAAAGACATGGCTGCATCAAGCACTTTGTTTTTCGACTTTTGGAGAAAAATGTCGTCAAAGATCAGCGTATAAACTTTCTTTCGGCTTCTCCCATTAGGGGGCGCCACAGCAAATCATCTGCATGTTTGATTTGGCACATGTTTTTACGCTGGATGTCCTTCCTAACGCAACCCTCCCCATTTATCCGGGCTTGGGACCGCCACTAAGGCTTGTGCAACCCTGATGGCTGTGGTTGGTTCCCTGACCGGGGATCGAACCCGGGCCGCAGCAGTGAGAGCGCCGCATCCTAACCACTAGACCACCAGGGACCCCTGTCAAAGATCAGCCCCAAATGGAAAGTCCCAAATGGACAGAAAACAACAGATAGAAAGGAAATGAGGAGCTATGCAATGGACTTTTACTCTTAACCATATGACAATGAACAATGTAATGAAGAATGTGTAAGGGAGCTCCTGGTGAACCTTCCTGAACAAACAGAGCTGGACAAGGATCTGAGCCTGGAGGAACCCACTACAGCTGGTAATCAGCTCGCTTCAGGATGTGCTCCTGGTATTAATGGACTCAGCACAGACTTTTATAAACATTTCTCGGAAACCATCGGACCCCAAATCTTTTTTTCAGGCTTCGTCTATCTGCTCTTATAGAGTGTAGTAATCATTCGTTCTTTCAGAGATAAAATGAGATAAACGCTTGAAAATCTCCACTCTGTCTAGTCTGCGTTTTTTGTTGTTTTTTGATTTTCTCCGCTTTTAATCAGCTTGTCAATCTGTTCCTCATAGACGCCCGGAGAGAGACGAGTAGCGGATATCAGACGAGCGTCTCCGTCGCGTCTCCGGTTACCTGCAGGCTGTACCGTTAATCACGCGCTCAAAGGAAACGAGAGAGAGAGAGAGCGAGAGAGACCTCACCTCTAATCATCTCTGATCATCTACGCTGCTCTCATAGAGAATAAAATAACGAGACGATGCTGGGTGGAATTGTTTCTCGCTCTGTAATCCTCAATCTCGCTGCGTCTTGATGTGACACGTCCTGGTTCCCCTCGTTACCCCGGTGTTAATGACTCACACTTATCGAGGGTCACTGATTCGTCTAGGAAACGATTTCCCTCCGTTATCGCTCAGAGACATGTTTTAGTTATTTAAAAAAGATTATTATTTATTATTAAGTTTCATGTGCTGAATAAGTGCTAAACTCTAAACGAGTACTGAGAGAGTGGTGAGAGACTGCTGAGAGAGAGCTGAGAGAGAGCTGAGAGAGTGCTGAGAGAGAGCTGAGAGAGAGCTGAGAGAGTGCTGAGAGAGAGCTGAGAGAGAGCTGAGAGAGAGCTGAGAGAGTGCTGAGAGAGTGCTGAGAGAGTGCTGAGAGAAAGCTGAGAGAAAGCTGAGAGAGAGATGAGAGAGTGCTGAGAGAGTGCTGAGAGAGAGCTGAGAGAGAGCTGAGAGAGAGCTGAGAGAGAGCTGAGAGAGTGCAGAGAGAGTGCAGAGAGAGAGCTGAGAGAGTGCAGAGAGAGAACTGAGAGAGAGCTGTGAGAGAGCTGAGAGAGTGCTGAGAGAAAGCTGAGAGAGTGCTGAGAGAGAACTGAGAGAAAGCTGAGAGAGAGCTGAGAGAGTGCTGAGAGAGTGCTGAGAGAGTGCAGAGAGAGAACTGAGAGAGAACTGAGAGAGAACTGAGAGAGAACTGAGAGAGAACTGAGAGAGAGCTGAGAGAGCTGAAAGAGAGCTGAGAGAGTGCAGAGAGAGAGAGCCGAGAGAGTACTGAGAGAGTGCCGAGAGAGTGCCGAGAGAGTGCCGAGAGAGAACTGAGAGAGAACTGAGAGAGAGCTGAGAGAGTGCTGAGAGAGTGCTGAGAGAGAGCTGAGAGAGAGCTGAGAGAGAGCTGAGAGAGAGCTGAGAGAGTGCTGAGAGAGAGCTGAGAGAGAGCTGACAGAGTGCTGACAGAGTACTATAGAGAATGGAAGTGTGATGTTTCCTGGTTCCTGAGCTTCTTCTCTTCTCTCTCAAGACCACTTGCTTGCAGTAATTAGACTCCTTTCAAAACCCACAACCAGCATAATTACCTACACCCTGTTCATCTACAGTTCACACATCTCCTCTTATCTCCTCCACACATCTCCTCTTATCTCCTCCATTCATCTCCTCTCATCTCCTCCACTCAACTCCTCTCTTCTCATCTCCTCTCATCTCCTCCTCTCATCCCTCCACTCATCTCCTCTCATCTCCTCTCATCCCTCCACTCATCTCCTCTCTTCTCATCTCCTCCTCTCATCCCTCCACTCATCTCCTCCTCTCATCTCATCTCCTCCTCTCATCCCTCCACTCATCTCCTCCTCTCATCTCCTTTCATCCCTCCACTCATCTCATCTCCTCCTCTCATCTCCTGTCATCCCTCCTTTAATTTAATAATCTACTCCTCTCAACCCTCCTATCATCACTCCTCTTAATCTTTCTTTCATCTCCTCTCATCTCCTATTATCTCCTCCTCTCATCTTATCCTTCCTTTCATCTCCTCCCATCCCTTCTCTCATTTCATCATTCCTCTCATCTCCTCCCATTCCTCCTCTTATCTCTCCTCTTATCTCATCCTTCCTCTCATCTCCTTTAATCCCTCCTCTTATTCCTTTACTCATTAATCCTCTTCTCTTACCCCTTCCAGTCATCTTCCTCTCATCTTTACTCTTCTCCATCTCCTCCTCCATCTGATCCTTCCTCTCCAATTCTTTCTTTCCTCCCTCCTCTTTTTCCTCATCTTTTACTCTACCTTTTACTAATCTTCATTTCCATCCATCCATCCATCCATCCATCCATCCATCCCTTTTGCTGTCTACTATTATCTCTTTATTTCCTTCCCATTTATTTAATCCTTTATATCATTTTTCCTATATTAATCCTTCCATACATCAATTTATCTTCTTTATCCACTTCTATATATCTTCATTTTCTTTCTTTATCCATCCATCCATCCATCCATCCATCCCTTACTACAACTTTTTTCTTTTTCATAATTTATTTATTCCTTTCTTTCATTCTTTTCCCTCTACCCATTAGCATTTTTTTCATCCCTACACCCTCTTTTATCACTGTCTATCATTTATTCATCTATCTTTTTTAATTCTTATCCCATCCACGCTCTTCTTCCATCCTTCTTTCTTTTCATTTTTTACGTTTCTTATTATTATGCGCACTCCAATGCTTTATCCGTTTATCTTCTTTACAGCTCCTCTTCCCATTCTGCTCATCTATCCTTTATTTAGTTTTCTATCCTTCCTTCATTCCATTGCTTCTTTTGTGTCTCGGGTGGGTTTATTAGCGGTGAGCAGACGTTTCCGTTTATTCCTCCGGCATAAAAAACATTCATTAAAAAGCGGAATAAAAAAACCTGTTTCATAAACGTGATATGAAATGATATAAATGTATTTCTTTCATTTCATACTCTGCGTCTCCCCTTAATGTCCTGAGATAAAGGAGCAAAACAATGATGTTTACTCGTCTTCAATTCGTTTTACTCATCAGCTCATTAACACATTAACGAGGTGCATGTGACGATGTCAGACAGTGTGCGAGACGAAGTGTGAGACGGAGTGTGAGACGGAGTGTGAGACGGAATGTGAGACGGAATGTGAGACGGAATGTGAAATGGAGTGCGAGAGGAAGTGTGGTGTGAGACAGTGTGCGAGAAAAAGTGCAAGACAGACTACAGGATGAACTGTAAGCTGTAGTATGAGACAGACTGTGAGATGGACTATGAGTCAGATTTTGTAAGACAAACTGAGAGACTGAATGCGAGAGAGCGCATGAGACAGAGTGTGAGACAAAGCGAAACAGAGTGTGAAACGGATTGTGAGACGGAGTGTGAGACGAAGTGTGAGACGGAGTGTGAGACGAAGTGTGAGATGTAGTTTGAGATGAAGAGTCAGATGGAGTGTGAGATGTAGTTGAGATGGAGTGCGAGATGTAGTTTGAGATGGAGTGTGAGATGGAGTGCGAGATGTAGTGTGAGATGTAGTGTGAGACGAAGAGTGAGATGGAGTGTGAGATGTATTTTGAGATGGAGTGTGAGATGTAGTTTGAGATGGAGTGTGAGGTGGAGTGTGAGATGAATAGTGAGATGAAGTGTGAGATGGAGTGTGAGATGGAGTGTGAGGTGGAGTGTGAGATGAAGAGTGAGATGTAGTTTAAAATGTAGTTTGAGATGGAGTGTGAGATGGAGTGTGAGATGAAGTGTGAGATGGAGTGTGAGATGGAGTGTGAGATGGAGTGTGAGATGGAGTGTGAGATGTAGTTTGAGATGGAGTGTGAGATGGAGTGTGAGATGGAGTGTGAGATAGAGTGTGAGATAGAGTGTGAGATGGAGTGTGAGATGAAGTGTGAGATGGAGTGTGAGATGGAGTGTGAGATGTAGTTTGAGATGAAGTGTGAGATGGAGTGTGAGATGGAGTGTGAGATGGAGTTTGAGATGGAGTGTGAGATGAAGTGTG
>NC_139597.1:1648120-1665620 GCF_946808225.1 Silurus aristotelis | reverse complement strand
AAGAGGAGAACAGTAGAAGAGTAGAACAGTAGAAGAGTAGAAGAGGAGAAGAGGAGAAGAGTAGAACAGTAGAAGAGGAGAAGAGGAGAACAGTAGAAGAGTAGAAGAGGAGAACAGTAGAAGAGTAGAACAGTAGAAGAGGAGAAGAGGAGAACAGTAGAAGAGTAGAACAGTAGAAGAGGAGAACAGTAGAAGAGTAGAACAGTAGAAGAGGAGAAGAGGAGAACAGTAGAAGAGTAGAACAGTAGAAGAGGAGAAGAGGAGAAGAGGAGAACAGTAGAAGAGTAGAAGAGTAGAACAGTAGAAGAGGAGAAGAGGAGAACAGTAGAAGAGTAGAACAGTAGAAGAGTAGAAGAGTAGAACGGTAGAGAAGAGAAGAAGGTTCAGCACAGCTCATGCCCCCCAGCAGGGTCGGGGGTAAAAGATCAGGGGGTAAAGGTCACTCACAGGGCACAGTCCGGAGGTACAGGTTGTCCCGGATGATCTGCTGCAGTTCGTGGTCTATAGAACCTTTCCGAAAGCGCAGACTGAGGTAGAGCTTGAGATCTTTATCTAGAACTCCTCCTGAAACACACACACACACACACACACACACACAGTGATGAGTCAAGTGAAGTAGGGCAGAGCTTATCTCATCTACTTATCTCGTATCTCATCCATACACACAGAACTCATCATTACTCTTCTCCAAGTCCTCCTGCAGACCCCAAAACAGGAAAGAAGGAGGAGGAAGGAACTAAAAGAATTAGTGGAATATAGTTGAGTGGAAGAAACGGTTGGAGAGACGTGTAAAGGAAAGGAAAGGGTGGAGAAAAGGATTGGAGCAATAAGTGGAGGATGAAAGAGAGGAAACAGATGAGTGGAAGAACAGATTGAGGGATGGATGAAGGAGAGGAAACAGATGAGTGGAAGAACAGATTGAGGGATGGATGAAGGAGAGGAAACAGATGAGTGGAAGAACAGATTGAGGGATGGATGAAGGAGAGGAAACAGATGAGTGGAAGAACAGATTGAGGGATGGATGAAGGAGAGGAAACAGATGAGTGGAAGAACAGATTAAGGGATGGATGAAGGCGAGGAAACAGATGAGTGGAAGAACAGATTCAGGGATATATATAAAGGAGAGAAAACAGATAAATAGAAGAACAGATTGAGGGATGGATGAAGGAGAGGAAACAGATGAGTGGAAGAACAGATTCAGGGATATATATAAAGGAGAGAAAACAGATAAATAGAAGAACAGATTGAGGGATGGATGAAGGAGAGGAAACAGATGAGTGGAAGAACAGATTCAGGGATATATATAAAGGAGAGAAAACAGATAAATAGAAGAACAGATTGAGGGATGGATGAAGGAGAGGAAACAGATGAGTGGAAGAACAGATTCAGGGATATATATAAAGGAGAGAAAACAGATAAATAGAAGAATAGAAGGAGAGGAAACAGATGAGTGGAAGAACAGATTGAGGGATGGATGAAGGCGAGGAAACAGATGAGTGGAAGAACAGATTCAGGGATATATATAAAGGAGAGAAAACAGATAAATAGAAGAACAGATTGAGGGATGGATGAAGGAGAGGAAACAGATGAGTGGAAGAACAGATTGAGGGATGGATGAAGGAGAGGAAACAAATGAGTGGAAGAACAGATTGAGGGATGGATGAAGGAGAGGAAACAGATGAGTGGAAGAACAGATTGAGGGATGGATGAAGGAGAGGAAACAGATGAGTGGAAGAACAGATTGAGGGATGGATGAAGGAGAGGAAACAGATGAGTGGAAGAACAGATTCAGGGATATATATAAAGGAGAGAAAACAGATAAATAGAAGAACAGATTGAGGGATGGATGAAGGGGAGGAAACAGATGAGTAGAGGAACAGATTGAGGGATGGATGAAGGAGAGGAAACAGATGAGTGGAAGAACAGATTGAGGGATGGATGAAGGAGAGGAAACAGATGAGTGGAAGAACAGATTAAGGGATGGATGAAGGAGAGAAAACACATGAGTGGAAGAACAGATTGAGGGATGGATGAAGGAGAGAAAACAGATGAGTGGAAGAACAGATTGAGGGATGGATAAAGGAGAGAAAACAGATGAGTGGAAGAACAGATTGAGGGATGGATGAAGGAGAGAAAACAGATGAGTGGAAGAACAGATTGAGGGATGGATGAAGGAGAGGAAACAGATGAGTGGAAGAACAGATTGAGGGATGGATGAAGGAGAGAAAACAGATGAGTGGAAGAACAGATTGAGGGATGGATGAAGGAGAGGAAACAGATGAGTGGAAGAACAGATTCAGGGATATATATAAAGGAGAGAAAACAGATAAATAGAAGAACAGATTGAGGGATGGATGAAGGGGAGGAAACAGATGAGTAGAGGAACAGATTGAGGGATGGATGAAGGAGAGGAAACAGATGAGTGGAAGAACAGATTGAGGGATGGATGAAGGAGAGGAAACAGATGAGTGGAAGAACAGATTGAGGGATGGATGAAGGAGAGGAAACAGATGAGTGGAAGAACAGATTGAGGGATGGATGAAGGAGAGGAAACAGATGAGTGGAAGAACAGAATCAGGGATATATATAAAGGAGAGAAAACAGATAAATAGAAGAACAGATTGAGGGATGGATGAAGGGGAGGAAACAGATGAGTGGAAGAACAGATTGAGGGATGGATGAAGGAGAGGAAACAGATGAGTGGAAGAACAGATTGAGGGATGGATGAAGGAGAGGAAACAGATGAGTGGAAGAACAGATTGAGGGATGGATGAAGGAGAGGAAACAGATGAGTGGAAGAACAGATTGAGGGATGGATGAAGGAGAGAAAACAGATGAGTGGAAGAACAGATTGAGGGATGGATAAAGGAGAAAAAAGCACTGGAGAAACAGATGGGTGGAGAAAAGATAGAGTTGGAAAAATGATGGGAAGAAATGTCTTTCTCTCTTGTCTGTCTCTGAGTGGGAGGGGCTTATCCTCTCCCCTGTCAATCACAGTGATGCTAGCCAATCATGCGTGCCTGTGATCTGATGTAAGCTAAAGAGGGTGGAGCTTGCGAGTCTCCACCTTCCCTGATAAGCCTGAGAACATGAGTGAATTATAGAGGAGGATACAGATGCAGTAACATCTGGCAGAAGAGTGGCACTGTGAAAAGTGGTACAGTCCAAATTACTGTGGAGTGTGACAAGAGAGGGACGAGAGACATAGCGTGAGAGAAAGAGAGAGAGAGAGAAATAGCAGTGGTGAGAGATGGAAAGAAAAATAGACAGAAAAAGAAAAAGAGACTGATAGTAAGAGACAGATGGACAGAGAGACAGATAAAAAAGAGAGATAGATAGACTGAGTGAAACCAATCAAGAGGACAAAAGAGACATAGAGAAAGTTACTGATGGAAACACACACCACCCACACACACACACACACACACACACACACACACCTCTGAATTTCTCTGCTTCTGAAATAACCTACTATTATAAGAAACAATTCCTCTCTCTTACACACATGCACGCATTCATTCACACACTCATTCACACACACACACACACACACACACACACACACACACACACACGCCTCAGCGTGCTCCCTTGCATATCAATGAAACACACGCGCACCGTCATAACAACCTGCACTGTGACACATTAACCATTTCAGCTAAATACAAATCTCTCTGTCACACACACACACGCACACACATACACGCACGCACACACGCACACACACACGCACACACACACACACACACACACACACACTCACGCATGCACACATACACGCGCTCGGAAGACTCACAGAACACAGCAGAAAAGGCAGGTCTTCTGCACGACTCAGCTGGATGTTGCAGATGATGCGCGCCTGCATACACACGTGTGTGTGTGTGTGTGTGTGTGTGTGTGTGTGTGTGTGTGTGTGTGTGTGTGTGTGTGTTGTGCATCTGTATGTAGTGTGCAGTGTGTTTGAGTGTGCGAATGCATGGGTAAAATGCATGCGCGCGCGCGCGCGTGTGTGTGTGTGTGTGTGCAGAGTCACAGTGACCAGGTTCCTACAGCAGTGTTAAATCAGTCCCATGGTGCAGAGCAAGTACACACACATACACACACGCATATATACACACACACACACAGCATCCAAGCATGCCTGAAATCTCACACACACAATGAGAGAGAGAGAGAGAGAGAGAGAGAGAGAGAGAGAGAGAGAGAGAGAGAGAGAGAGAGAGAGAGAGAGAGAGAGAGAGAGAAACGTGCTCTGAGATACATCACTGAGACTCTCTCCGTCTCTCTCTCAGGGGAAGTCATTATCAGGTCCTATAGCACCTCCTACCCCCTGATGGAGGAATTACACCACAGCACAAGGAGATTAAGTCACTCGACATGATCCTGAAACGATCAGATTTTTTTCTCTGTCTCACCCGCTCACGTGAACGCTACCGGATTCGCACCCGTCTGCCTGTTTAGTTCTGGGGTCAGGGCATTTCACACGTTTAGAATTTACCCTTCGTTACTATCAAACGGACACAAACAGACGAGTGCAAACCGAGGCAGCAACACACATTAGCTACTTACTGTATAGTTATTTTATTTCCCCCCTGAGGTCTTCAGTGATGTTCTACCTGAATCAATCCTCCTCTTATTACCATCATTGTGACGCCACGTCTGTAGAATCATCAGTAATATAAAGACGTGCAGAAGATCAGAGCGCTGCATCACACACAGGATCTCATACAGTCAGAATAAACATCATCACTAAAGCAAGAAACACAATGATCACAGTTCAACAAGTCTTCTGTCACTGGAGCCACAACTGCACCTCCACATACAGTACGGACCAAAAGTTTGGACACACCTTCTCATTCAAAGAGTTTTCTTTATTTTCATGACTATGAAAATTGTAGATTCACACTGAAGGCATCAAAACTATGAATGAACACATGTGGAATTATATATGGAATTATATACATAACAAAAAAGTGTGAAACAACTGAAAAATGTCATATTGTAGGTTCTTCAAAGTAGCCACCTTTTGCTTTGATTACTGCTTTGCACACTCTTGGCATTCTCTTGATGAGCTTCAAGAGGTAGTCACCTGAAATGGTCTTCCAACAGTCTTGAAGGAGTTCCCCGAAAGATGCTTGGCACTTGTTGGCCCTTTTGCCTTCACTCTGCGGTCCAGCTCACCCCTAAACCATCTCGATTGGGTTCAGGTCCGGTGACTGTGGAGGCCAGGTCATCTGGCGCAGCACCCCATCACTCTCCTTCTTGGTCAAATAGCCCTTGATGCCTTCAGTGTGACTCTATAATTTTCATAGTCATGAAAATAAAGAAAACTCTTTGAATGAGAAGGTGTGTCCAAACTTTTGGTCTGTACTGTACATCATCTCCAGCAGCAGCACCGATATTCAGCTCTTCACAACACCCCGGGGTTTCCTGCATTACGCTTTTCTTGGGGATTTAAAATGAAGGCAAATTGTGTGTTTTTGTGCAAAAGAAAAGAACAAACAAAAGAACCAAAAACACACCTCACGATGTCCAGCTTTTCTTAAAAAGTCCCCCTTTTAAAATGTCCTTGTAAATGTATCTGCCAAGAAATCGGCTTCTTCTCCTCAGTCAGTCGTTACAAAAAACTATTAATCCACATGATTGTGTGTGAGTTTGTCCAGTGAGCTGTGAATAATGTCGACAGACAGACAGACAGACAGACAGACAGACAGACAGACAGACAGACAGACAGACAGACAGACAGAAAGAAAGAAAGAAAGAAAGAAAGAAAGAAAGAAAGAAAGAAAGAAAGAAAGAAAGAAAGAAAGAAAGAAAGAAAGAAAGAAATGACAGGCAGACAGACAGACACTCAGAAAGACAGAAAGACAGACAGAGACACAGGTAGAAGGAGAGACAGAAAAAAGTAAAAATATGTTTATAAAACATTTATAGATTGTTCCATAAATGGACTATGGATTTGTATCTGGATAGAGAACAAACACACACACACACACACACACACACACACACACCATTTTTTGCTACTGTTCACGTTACTCTTTTACACCACAGTGTGTAATATACAACAGGTTTACTGGTGGCGCTATTTAGTATTTAGTATTTTGTGTATTTGTCATCTGGTCCAACCGACTTTCCACTCTTCATCCTCTTAATCGCTGCTCTCACTTCCTCCTTACTAATCCTACCCACTTCCTGCTTCACATCTCCTCACCATCCAACCTTCTCTTTCTCATTCATCAGCTGCTCTAAATACTCCCTCCATCTTCTCAACACACTCTCCTCACTAGTCAACACATTTCCCTCTCCATCCTTTATTGCTCTAACTTGCAGTACATCCTTCCCAGCTCGGTTCCTCTGCCTGGCCAATCGCTACAAATCCTTTTCTCCTTCCTTAGTGTCCAACCTCTTATACAGCTCCTCGTGTGCCTTTTTCTTGGCTTTCGCCAAATCCCTCTTTACCTGCTGCTGCATCTCCTTGTACTCCTGCCTACTTTTCTCATCACTCTGTCGATCCCACTTCTGTTTCTCCAACCTCTTTCTCCTTATGCTCTCCTGCACTTCCTCATTCCACCACCACGTCTCTTTGTCTTCCTTTCTATTTCCAGATGTCACACCAAGAACTTTTCTAGCTGCCTCCCTCATCACTCCTGCAGTAGTTGCCCAATCATCCAGCACCTCTTCACCACCACTGAGCCCCTGTCTGACCTCTTCCCTGAACCTCACACTACACTCTTCCTCCTTCAGTTTCCACCATCTTATTCTTCTTTCAGTCCTCACTCTCCTCCTCTTCTTCTTCACCTCCAAAACCATCCTACAGACCACCATCCGATGCTGTCTAGCTACACTGTCCCCTGCCAACACCTTACAGTCTCCAATCTCCTTCAGGTTGCATCTCCTACAGGCAACCCTCCACATTTATCTGGGCTTAAGACTGGCATTAAGATTGAACTGACTTGTGCAACTCTAATGGTTTTATAATCTATAAAATACTGTAATATAACTATAATAACAATTAAAAATATATAATTATAAAATAAAAAGTTAAAATAAATAGAAATAAGATCAAAATAATACAATTCATAAAAAAAAAAAAAAAAAAAAGAAAAGATGTATGTAAGTGTGTATGTGTGACGGTGGTGTGTTAGTGTGCGTGACGGTGGTGTGTTAGTGTGCGTGACGGTGGTGTGTTAGTGTGCGAGACGGTGGTGTGTTAGTGTGTGACGGTGGTGTGTTAGTGTGTGACGGTGGTGTGTTAGTGTGCGACGGTGGTGTGTTAGTGTGCGAGACGGTGGTGTGTTAGTGTGCGAGACGGTGGTGTGTTAGTGTGCGAGACGGTGGTGTGTTAGTGTGCGAGACGGTGGTGTGTTAGTGTGTGACGGTGGTGTGTTAGTGTGCGAGACGGTGGTGTGTTAGTGTGCGAGACGGTGGTGTGTTAGTGTGCGAGACGGTGGTGTGTTAGTGTGCGAGACGGTGGTGTGTTAGTGTGCGAGACGGTGGTGTGTTAGTGTGCGAGACGGTGGTGTGTTAGTGTGCGTGACGGTGGTGTGTTAGTGTGCGTGACGGTGGTGTGTTAGTGTGCGTGACGGTGGTGTGTTAGTGTGCGTGACGGTGGTGTGTTAGTGTGCGAGACGGTGGTGTGTTAGTGTGCGAGACGGTGGTGTGTTAGTGCGAGACGGTGGTGTGTTAGTGCGAGACGGTGGTGTGTTAGTGTGCGAGACGGTGGTGTGTTAGTGCGAGGCGGTGGTGTGTTAGTGCGAGACGGTGGTGTGTTAGTGTGCGAGACGGTGGTGTGTTAGTGTGCGTGACGGTGGTGTGTTAGTGTGCGTGACGTTGGTGTGTTAGTGTGCGTGACGGTGGTGTGTTAGTGTGCGTGACGGTGGTGTGTTAGTGTGTGTGCGTGACGGTGGTGTGTTAGTGTGTGACGGTGGTGTGTTAGTGTGTGTGTGTGTGACGGTGGTGTGTTAGTGTGTGTGTGACGGTGGTGTGTTAGTGTGTGACGGTGGTGTGTTAGTGTGCGTGACGGTGGTGTGTTAGTGTGTGACGGTGGTGTGTTAGTGTGCGAGACGGTGGTGTGTTAGTGTGCGAGACGGTGGTGTGTTAGTGTGCGAGACGGTGGTGTGTTAGTGTGTGACGGTGGTGTGTTAGTGTGCGAGACGGTGGTGTGTTAGTGTGCGAGACGGTGGTGTGTTAGTGTGCGAGACGGTGGTGTGTTAGTGTGCGTGACGGTGGTGTGTTAGTGTGCGAGACGGTGGTGTGTTAGTGTGCGAGACGGTGGTGTGTTAGTGTGCGTGACGGTGGTGTGTTAGTGTGCGTGACGGTGGTGTGTTAGTGTGCGTGACGGTGGTGTGTTAGTGTGCGTGACGGTGGTGTGTTAGTGTGCATGACGGTGGTGTGTTAGTGTGCATGACGGTGGTGTGTTAGTGTGCGAGACGGTGGTGTGTTAGTGCGAGACGGTGGTGTGTTAGTGCGTGACGGTGGTGTGTTAGTGTGCGAGACGGTGGTGTGTTAGTGCGAGGCGGTGGTGTGTTAGTGCGAGACGGTGGTGTGTTAGTGTGCGAGACGGTGGTGTGTTAGTGTGCGTGACGGTGGTGTGTTAGTGTGCGTGACGTTGGTGTGTTAGTGTGCGTGACGGTGGTGTGTTAGTGTGCGTGACGGTGGTGTGTTAGTGTGCGTGACGGTGGTGTGTTAGTGTGCGTGACGGTGGTGTGTTAGTGTGTGTGCGTGACGGTGGTGTGTTAGTGTGTGACGGTGGTGTGTTAGTGTGTGTGTGTGTGACGGTGGTGTGTTAGTGTGTGTGTGACGGTGGTGTGTTAGTGTGTGACGGTGGTGTGTTAGTGTGCGTGACGGTGGTGTGTTAGTGTGTGTGTGACGGTGGTGTGT
The DNA here is from genome assembly GCF_946808225.1 of Silurus aristotelis. NCBI lineage: Eukaryota > Metazoa > Chordata > Actinopteri > Siluriformes > Siluridae > Silurus > Silurus aristotelis. Next base: position 1,656,737 of record NC_139597.1, on the reverse strand, counting down.
TAGTGTTTGTGCGTGACGGTGGTGTGTTAGTGTGTGTGTGTGACGGTGGTGTGGTGGTGTGTTAGTGTGTGTGCGTAACGGTGGTGTGTTAGTGTGCGAGACGGTGGTGTGTTAGTGTGCGAGACGGTGGTGTGTTAGTGTGCGTGACGGTGGTGTGTTAGTGTGCGTGACGGTGGTGTGTTAGTGTGCGTGACGGTGGTGTGTTAGTGTGCGAGACGGTGGTGTGTTAGTGTGCGAGACGGTGGTGTGTTAGTGTGCGTGACGGTGGTGTGTTAGTGTGCGAGACGGTGGTGTGTTAGTGTGCGTGACGGTGGTGTGTTAGTGTGCGTGACGGTGGTGTGTTAGTGTGCGTGACGGTGGTGTGTTAGTGTGCGTGACGGTGGTGTGTTAGTGTGTGTGTGTGTGACGGTGGTGTGTTAGTGTGTGTGTGTGTGACGGTGGTGTGTTAGTGTGTGTGTGACGGTGGTGTGTTAGTGTGTGTGTGACGGTGGTGTGTTAGTGTGCGTGACGGTGGTTTGTTAGTGTGCGTGACGGTGGTGTGTTAGTGTGTGTGTGACGGTGGTGTGTTAGTGTTTGTGCGTGACGGTGGTTTGTTAGTGTGTGCGTGACGGTGGTGTGGTGGTGTGTTAGTGTGTGTGTGCGTGACGGTGGTGTGTTAGTGTGCGTGACGGTGGTGTGTTAGTGTGCGAGACGGTGGTGTGTTAGTGTGCGAGACGGTGGTGTGTTAGTGTGCGTGACGGTGGTGTGTTAGTGTGCGTGACGGTGGTGTGTTAGTGTGCGTGACGGTGGTGTGTTAGTGTGCGTGACGGTGGTGTGTTAGTGTGCGTGACGGTGGTGTGTTAGTGTGCGAGACGGTGGTGTGTTAGTGTGCGAGACGGTGGTGTGTTAGTGTGCGAGACGGTGGTGTGTTAGTGTGCGTGACGGTGGTGTGTTAGTGTGCGTGACGGTGGTGTGTTAGTGTGCGTGACGGTGGTGTTAGTGTGGGTGACGGTGGTGTGTTAGTGTGTGTGACGTTGGTGTGTTAGTGTGTGTGATGGTGGTGTGTTAGTGTGTGTGACGTTGGTGTGTTAGTGTGTGTGATGGTGGTGTGTTAGTGTGTGTGACGTTGGTGTCTTAGTGTGTGTGATGGTGGTGTGTTGGTGTGCGTGACGTTGGTGTGTTAGTGTGTGTGATGGTGGTGTGTTAGTGTGCGTGACGTTGGTGTGTTAGTGTGCGTGATGGTGGTGTGTTAGTGTGTGTGATGGTTGTGTGTTTTGTCTCATGAGTTTTAAATCTAAGTGTGTGTTTAGTTCCCTGAGAGAAGATGATGATTTCGGTCTTGTTGAGGTTGAATGTCAGGTCCAGGTTCTCTTTCTCTCTCTCCCTCTGTCTCTCTGTCTCTCTCTGACTCCCTCTCTCTCCAGATGATTTTGAGCTCCTATTATTTGATACTGACTGCTTTTACTGCTTTTTTTTTTTTCGTCACGATAACAATTCCAATTCCAGGTGGAAATGGTTCAGGTCCCTCGTTCCCCAGCATGCAGTGGGAACTTTAAAACTCTGTCTGATTCACTCCCACTAAATCTGTTGAATAATTTGAAATGATTCAAGAAAGAGAGTTGATTCAGGAACGAGAGTCGATTCAGGAAAGAGAGTCGATTCAGGAGAGTCGATTTAGGTAAAAGAGTCGATTTAGGAAAGAAAGTCAATTCTGGAGAGTCGATTCAGGAAAGAAAGTCGATTCAGGTATAAGAGTTGTGTAAACGGAAATGCAGTGAGAGTCAGCGTGAGTTCTGCTGTTCCCTAAGGGCTGAGCAGAGCTGCTGTGGATGAAGCATAATCAGCGTAGCGCAGTCTCTCAACTCATTAGCAGCAAACTGTTGAAATGGATTAGCCTCTCTTCCCATGATGCATTTGTTTAATTACAGCACACAGCACCAGTCTTACACTCTCCCAAATCCACACTGGATCTACAGAGGATATGGTATACTGAAGCGTACGGTATAGTAAAGGGTACGGTACAGTGAAGGGTACGATATAGTGAAGCGTACGGTAAAGTGAAGGGTACGATATAGTGAAGCGTACGGTATATTGAAGCGTACGGTACAGTATAGGGTACGGTACAGTGAAGCGTACGGTACAGTGAAGGGTACGGTACAGTGAAGCGTACGGTATAGTAAAGGGTACGGTACAGTGAAGGGTACGGTATAGTGAAGCGTACGGTATAGTGAAGCGTACGGTATAGTGAAGCGTACGGTATATTGAAGCGTACGGTACAGTATAGGGTACGGTACAGTGAAGCGTACGGTATAGTGAAGGGTACGGTACAGTGAAGCGTACGGTATAGTGAAGCGTACGGTATAATGAAGCGTACGGTATAGTGAAGGGTACGGTATAGTGAAGGGTACGGTACAGTGAAGCGTACGGTATAGTGAAGGGTACGGTACAGTGAAGCGTACGGTATAGTGAAGGGTACGGTATAGTGAAGCGTACGGTATAATGAAGCGTACGGTATAGTGAAGGGTACGGTATAGTGAAGCGTACGGTACAGTGAGGGATACAGTACAGTGAAGGATACGGTACAGTGAAGGGTACGGTACAGTGAAGGATACGGTATAGTGAAGGGTACGGTACAGTGAAGCGTACGGTACAGTGAAGCGTACGGTACAGTGAAGGATACGGTACAGGGAAGGGTACGGTACAGTGAAGGGTACGGTACAGTGAAGCGTACGGTACAGTGAAGGGTACGGTATAGTGAAGGGTACGGTACAGTGAAGGGTATGGTACAGTGAAGGGTACGGTATAGTGAAGGGTACGGTACAGTGAAGGGTACGGCACAGTGAAACGTACGGTACAGTGAAGGGTACGGTACAGTGAAGGGTACGGCACAGTGAAACGTACGGTACAGTGAAGGATACGGTACAGTGAAGGGTACGGCACAGTGAAACGTACGGTACAGTGAAGGATACGGTACAGTAAAGGATACGGTACAGTGAAGGATACGGTATAGTGAAGGGTACGGTACAGTGAAGGGTACGGTACAGTGAAGGGTACGGTATAGTGAAGGGTACGGTACAGTGAAGGGTACGGCACAGTGAAACGTACGGTACAGTGAAGGGTACGGTACAGTGAAGGGTACGGCACAGTGAAGGGTACGGCACAGTGAAGGGTACGGTACAGTGAAGGGTACGGTATAGTGAAGCGTACGGTATAGTGAAGGGTACGGTACAGTGAAGGGTACAGTACAGTGAAGGGTACGGTATAGTGAAGCGTACAGAATACTTGAGCGTACTGAATACTGAGGTGAACGAAATACTGAAGCATAAAGAATATTGAAGCATAAAGAATATTGAAGCATATGCAATAATGAAGTGTACAAAATACTGAAGCACAAGGCATAATAAGGCAGACAAAAATGAAGCAGACATTATACTGAAGTATACTAAATATTTAAGTGTATGCAATAATGGATTGAGAAAGAATAATAAAGCAGATACAATACTAAAGCAGAATTCCGTGTTTCTCTCTCTCTCTCTCTCTCTCTCTCTCTCTCTCTCTCTCTCTCTCTCTTTTTCTTTCTTTCTGTGTTTCGCTGTTCAGTAACTTATAAAAGATTCATGAGATGGCATTTACTCGAATCTCAAAACACCACTCACTCACTCACTCACTCACTCACTCACTCTCACTCTCTCTCTCTCTCTCTCTCTCTCTCATATCCCCTTCTCCTACTTCTAATATCCATCTACTTCATTGGTCCCCCCCCTTCCCCTTCACTCCTCTTCTTATTTTTATTCTGTTTTCCCCTGCTTTGTCTTTCTTCTTCTCTCTCTCTCTCTCTCTCTCTCTCTCTCTCTCTCTCTCTCTCTCTTCATTTATCTCTCTTTCATCCTATCCCTGTCTCTCTATATCCTCCCATCTATATTTCCCTCACCATCTCTCTCTCTTTTTTTCTCTCCCTTCCTTTATTCCTCCCTCTTTTTCATTCTCTCTCTCTCTCTCTCTCTCTCTCTCGGCTTGCCTGTTCTCACTGCTTTCTTACCTGTTTTCCATTTCTACTTTTAAACAGTCTTTTTTATAAAGATGAAGGTCCCACTCACCTTTCTTTCCTCTGTGTGTGTGTGTGTGTGTGTGTGTGTGTGTGTGTGTGTGTGTGTGTGTGTGTGTGTGGCTTTACTGCCCTCTACAGAAAGGACATGCTCAGGTACTGTGAACTTGGCGAGATTAAGTTATTTGAATATGCTAATTTAAAGACAGTCTCAATTGACCAATCAGCTTCCTGGAACACGTCACATGTGTTTTTTATCTTATCGATGCATGCTTCTCTCTCTCTCTCTCTCTCTCTCTCTGTGAGATGGTGTATGAAGGACTCGCACGTGAAACGTGTCGCACCTGACGTTCATGGAAGGAGTCTCCAGTGTCAGTGAGTGGGCTGTGACCAAAAGTATTTGGACACTCAACTTTTCCAGATACATGTGGTTCTTCACCAAACTGTTCGAGACATTGTATTGTATTGTATTAGACCTTTTTGAATGCAGCATGAAATTTTCCCTTCACTTGAACTAGAGAGACCCAGACCTGTTCCAGCAGGACACTACCCCTGTGCACAAAACCAGCTCCATGAAGATCTGCTGTACATGGGTCGGAGTGGAAGATCTCCTGCTATAGAGCTGCAAGCCTACTGATTATAATGAATGTGAACACCGGCTGCACCCCAGGAACCTTCTCACCTTCTCACCTGCATCAGTACCTGACTTTACTCTCACCCATGTAGCGGAATGAATCATCACAAAGCTCCCAGAAGAGTGAGTGGGGCTCAAATTAACAGGAAATGGAGACTACCTGTGGAATGAGATGTCCAGAAAGCACACAGTGATCTTATAGTCAGGTGTCCACAGACTTTTGGACACGGTGTAGAGGAGGCTATAGTGAGTGTAATCTGCTGTGGCCTTCTGTTCATTTATTCTGACTGTTGCTTAAATTTGTGCTTCCATTTATATTTTGTAACAATACAGCATCATATTTACATTCACTATGCTGTGTGTGTGTGTGTGTGTGTGTGTGTGTGTGTGTGTGTGTGTGTGTGTGTGTGTGTGTGTGTGTGTGTGTGTATTGTTATGCAAAATCTCTTAGTAAAACAAGCCCCAGACGGATTAGGGCAGGTTTTATATTGCTCTTTGATAGCTGTCCAATTTGTGCAACACACACACACACACACACACACACACACACACACACACACACACACACACACACACACACACACACAGAACTCCTTCTCAATAAAACCAGATCCAATTAAACCTCCTGACCTACATAAAACACAAATTCCTACTTCTTTAAAATAAAAGAAGAAAAGTTTTTAACGGTGAGTGAAAGAGGGAGAGGGAGAGGGAGAGGGGAAGAAGTGAGGGAGTGAGGGAGGGAGAGGGTGAAGGTCAGGGAATGACTGAGGGAACGGGTGAGGGAGTAAAGGAGTGAATGGATGGGTGAGGGAGAAAATAAGAGAGAGAGAAAGAGAGAGAGAAAGAGAGAGCGGTAAAGACAAAGAGGTAAAGAGAGAGAGAGAGAGAGGTAAAGAGAGAGAGGTAAAGAGAGAGTGGTAAAGAGAGAGAGGTGAAGAGAGAGAGGTAAAGAGAGCGGTGAAGAGAGAAAGAGGTAAAGAGAGAGAGGTAAAGAGAGAGAGAGGTAAAGAGAGAAAGCGGTGAAGAGAGAGAGGTAAAGAGAGAAAGCGGTGAAGAGAGAGAGGTAAAGAGAGAGAGGTAAAGAGAGAGAGAGGTAAAGAGAGAGAGAGGTAAAGAGAGAGAGGTAAAGAGAGAGAGAGGTGAAGAGAGAGAGCGGTGAAGAGAGAGAGAGGTAAAGAGAGAGAGGTAAAGTGAGAGAGAGGTAAAGAGAGAGAGGTAAAGAGAGAGAGAGGTAAAGAGAGAGAGAGGTGAAGAGAGAGAGCGGTGAAGAGAGAGAGCGGTGAAGAGAGAGAGCGGTGAAGAGAGAGAGAGGTAAAGAGAGAAAGGTAAAGTGAGCGATAAAGAGAGAGAGGTAAAGAGAGAAAGGTAAAGAGAGAGAGAGGTAAAGAGAGAGAGAGGTAAAGAGAGAGAGAGGTAAAGAGAGAAAGCGGTGAAAAGAGAGAGGTAAAGAGAGAGAGAGGTAAAGAGAGAGAGGTAAAGAGAGAGCGGTAAAGAGAGAGAGGTTAAGAGAAAGAGGTAAAGAGAGAGAGATAAAGAGAGAGAGATAAAGAGAGAGAGAGGTAGAGAGAGAGAGGTAAAGAGAGAGAGAGGTAAAGAGAGAGAGCGGTGAAGAGAGAGAGGTAAAGTTAGAGAGAGGTAAAGTTAGAGAGAGGTAAAGAGAGAGAGAGGTAAAGAGAGAAAGATAAAGAGAGAGAGAGATAAAGAGAGAGAGATAAAGAGAGAGAGAGGTAGAGAGAAAAAGGTAAAGAGAGAGAGAGGTAAAGAGAGAGAGCGGTGAAGAGAGAGAGCGGTGAAGAGAGAGAGAGGTAAAGAGAGAGAGGTAAAGTGAGCGATAAAGAGAGAGAGGTAAAGAGAGAAAGGTAAAGAGAGAGAGAGGTAAAGAGAGAGAGAGGTAAAGAGAGAAAGGTAAAGAGAGAGAGAGGTAAAGAGAGAAAGCGGTGAAGAGAGAGAGGTAAAGAGAGAGAGAGGTAAAGAGAGAGAGAGAGCGGTAAAGAGAGAGCGGTAAAGAGAGAAAGCGGTGAAGAGAGAGAGGTAAAGAGAGAGCGATAAAGAGAGAGCGAAAAAGAGAGAGGTAAAGAGAGAGAGGTAAAGAGAGAGAGAGGTAAAGAGAGAGAGGTAAAGAGAGAGAGGTAAAGAGAGAGAGGTAAAGAGAGAGAGAGAGGTAAAGAGAGAGCGGTAAAGAGAGAAAGCGGTGAAGAGAGAGAGGTAAAGAGAGAGAGGTAAAGAGAGCGAGCGGTAAAGAGAGAGAGGTAAAGAGGGAGAGAGGTAAAGAGAGAGAGGTGAAGAGAGAGAGGTTAAGAGAGAGAGCGGTGAAGAGAGTGGTAAAGAGAGAGAGGTAAAGAGAGAGAGAGGTAAAGAGAGAGAGGTAAAGTGAGCGATAAAGAGAGAGAGGTAAAGAGAGAAAGGTAAAGAGAGAGAGAGGTAAAGAGAGAGAGAGGTAAAGAGAGAGAGAGGTAAAGAGAGAAAGCGGTGAAGAGAGAGAGGTAAAGAGAGAGAGAGGTAAAGAGAGAGAGAGAGAGGTAAAGAGAGAGCGGTAAAGAGAGAAAGCGGTGAAGAGAGAGAGGTAAAAAGAGAGAGATAAAGAGAGAGAGAGGTAAAGAGAGAGAGAGGTAAAGAGAGAGAGAGGTAAAGAGAGAAAGCGGTGAAGAGAGAAAGCGGTTAAGAGAGAGAGAGGTAAAGAGAGAGAGAGAGGTAAAGAGAGAGCGGTAAAGAGAGAAAGCGGTGAAGAGAGAGAGGTAAAGAGAGAGCGATAAAGAGAGAGAGAGGTAAAGAGAGAGAGAGGTAAAGAGAGAGAGAGGTAAAGAGAGAAAGCGGTGAAGAGAGAGAGGTAAAGAGAGATAGAGGTAAAGAGAGAGATAGAGGTAAAGAGAGAGAGAGGTAAAGAGAGAGAGAGAGAGGTAAAGAGAGAGCGGTAAAGAGAGAAAGCGGTGAAGAGAGAGAGGTAAAGAGAGCGGTAAAGAGAGCGGTAAAGAGAGAGAGAGGTAAAGAGAGAGAGGTAAAGAGAGAGAGGGGTAAAGAGAGAGAGGTAAAGAGAGAGAGAGGTAAAGAGAGAGAGGTAAAGAGAGAGAGGGGTAAAGAGAGAGAGGTAAAGAGAGAGAGGGGTAAAGAGAGAGAGGTAAAGAGAGAGCGGTAAAGAGAGAGAGAGGTAAAGAGAGAGAGGTAAAGAGAGAGAGGTAAAGAAAGAGATGTAACTCTTCCCTGTACTCTGACATCAAGATATATTTCATTTATTTATTTGTTTGTTTACTGATTGATTTATACAGTCTAACAGCAGTGAAGTGTGTGTGTGTGTGTGTGTGTGTGTGTGTGTGTGTGTGTGTGTGTGTGTGTGTGTGTGTGTGTGTGTGTGTGTGTGTGTGTGTGTGTGTGTTGTACAGAATTCTGGACGAGGTCCTAAGCTATGTCCTTCAAGCGCGTGCACGGCTTCCATGGCAACGGATCATTCCAAAGTCGGGCAGTGTAAAAGTGTTTGGGGAGGGGAATAAAGTGTTACGCAGTATGTCAGAAAACACATAAAAGATCATATTTCCGCAACTACAAATCACCACAAGTGTTTGTAAATTCGCGTAAACACGTTTTTGATGTAATTCGGGCATTTTCTAGATTCATTTTACAAGGTTGGTCAGCGGTATGCAGTCAAACACCCCCGAGAGAACTTTTTGGAAACGGCCACAGGGAAACGCGAAAGGGGCTTCAACAGAATCGTTTAATCGATGCTTTGCTTTAATAACTAATAAAAACCGAGATAAATACACGTAATAACGAGATACGGAGTGTTAATTCTGAGTCCTGGTGTGTGTTTTATTATTTTATCCCTGTATTGTTTGGAGAATTCCTTTCACGATGTCACTAATCTGCGATAAAAACAACGGACTCGACTCTCAAGAAAAGGTTCCATTCGACTCTTTATGGGAGTCGACTCGTTGCACATGGTCTCGCTCAGGTAGTAGCTCACC
>NC_139597.1:1635620-1638120 GCF_946808225.1 Silurus aristotelis | reverse complement strand
ACTAGCGCCTCATTTACTTATAGAAATTTGAATGTGAAACTTGACATCAACATCAATCAATCATAAATTAGCAAGCTGAAGATTTACATTTATCCACACCCACAAAACTCCATACAAGGCAAAGGTCATTAACAATATAAAAGAAAAAAAACACAACAAAACATTATTGTATAACATTAATGTAAATAAACACATGCGCTGTACCAGCCATTAAAACTTTATATATATTAGCGTTATGCTAGCTTATGTAGCTTCTGTAGCTTGTAAAATTTGTATGTTAGCATTTGTATGTAGTTTCTTTTTTAGCTTTAGCTACATTTATTGATGATCTTTTATCCTTTCATCTTCACACAAACCTTTGATATTGGTGTATTCCAGCTTCATGCTAGTGTGTATTGATTTTTGTTTGTTTTCTTGCACACAAATTGTGAATTTATTGTGTATTGCTTCAATTTACTACTAAATTTAAATACCATACTGCTGTTACCAGAGAAGGAAAGTAACGAAGTACAAATACTTCATTACTGTATTTTTCTTGTATCAGTTTTTTACTCCACTATTTATTTTTTGGACAACTTTTTACTTTCTACTTCTTACATTTTTAAACCCGCCTCATTACTTTTAGTATTATTTCTTCTCATTGAGCTCTGTTTTCAGCCTGTCATCCCTTCATTGTGTGGCTTTTTCACCATATCACTGGTGTATTATTTCCTGGCTATCAGACGTAGACGTCGGCAAGCGGCGCAAACAATGAGCAAGTCAACAAGAGGATTATGTGAATTCAGAGGGAGTGAAAATAAATAAAAACAAAGACATTCCTCGACACCATGACCATATATAAGGGAGATGTTCGAAATGATCGGTGTAAAAAAGTACTGGCTTTTAAGAAATCGCAGTCACACTTGATACACAAGTTTTATTGTTATATCTTTCTTATCATGAGTCATTTTAATGTTAAAAGTTTTTTTCCCTACAGTTTTGTTTGTGTTTTATATAAGGGATGCTGCCACATGTTGCTATTTTTTAAATAAGGACACACACAAACTATATTTCTAAAAGTATTGGGTCACCTGGTCATGAGTTCGGTATGGGATTTTTCATCGCATTCCACATTTAGCCCCAATTTGCTCTTCTAATTCTCTCCACTCCTCTGGGAAGATGTTCCACTAGATTTTGTTATGTGCTTTTGGATATTTGTGTTTATCAGCCACATGGGTGTTAGTAAAGTTAGGTACTGATGTAGGTGAGAAGGTGAGGAGACCTGGGGGTGCAGTCAACATTTACATTCATCTCAAAGGTGTTCAGTAGGGATGAGATCAGAGCTCTATAGCAGGCCACTCAAGATCCTCTCCAAAGCACGTAAACCAGATCTTCAAGGAACTCACTTAGTGCACAGAGGCATCACCACGCTGGAACAGGTTTGTGTTTCCAAGTTCAAGCGAATGCAAAATTTTTATTTATAGCGCCATCTTAAGACGTCTTTTGTACAGTTTTTTCGTACAATTGTGTGCCTCCAGATTTGTGGTAACAGTTTGGAAAAAAACCACATATAGTAGTAAAATTCAGGTGTCCAATAACTTTTGGAAATATATATATTTTTGAACTTTAGCTTTATGCTAATTTTGGTGTATTATTGTATGTTGTTGTTAATCATCTGGTTGTTTTTAAGTTTGCTGTAGCTTTGAGTGTTTCCACACGCCATTTGACCTTTAAGATCACGTAAACACAGCTGGCAGAATCACATATCCGACCAGCAGCTTCACAATGGGCACGTTTTTCCATTTCTAATGTTTACAGAATCACCACAAAAAAACACCTGTACACTGACCATTTTAAAGTTTTCTCTTCATATCACCACAGTCGTTATTTGTAGTGGTTTTTTTTTTTTAGTTTAAACACATAAAAGTACCAACTGGGATTTTTTCTTTCCAGTGGTTTGTGTTGTTAGCTAGCCTGAACCAGACTACGATGGAGTTGATATCTGTAAAAACATCTAACAGTAAACCAGCTTTGTATTGTGAACAGGCCCTGAATCTCAGCCCTGTTTTAGAGGAACGTCCCCGGGCCCATCCCGGATCCGGTAGTGTGAGTCGGCCGTTTGTTCTGCAGCTGTGTGTAAATAGAGTCTTTGTTGTAACGCGGTTTCGATTTGAAAATGTAGGTCAAGGCTGCAGATGTTTCTGTTCAAGCACACTTGGGGTAGTAAATCCTACTACCGGGTTTCAAAACACAAATCAGAGCTCTGACGGGTTTTAGCGAGCGCACTGGCATGTTCGAGTGGGTCTTGTAGGATTGCAGATGTGTAGGAATATTATTAGAAAAAAATACATAAAACTTCTCTTTGACGATGTCAATGCAAACACAACCAACCTATTAGGAATATCATCTTTTACTCCAGATGTGTAGGAGGAAAAAACTCAAATGGCTAAAAGTACGATTTATCTAGCTATCATGTACCAAATTTCTTTATGCTAGATGATTTAAATGCTCAGTTTTCACA
>NC_139597.1:1623120-1630620 GCF_946808225.1 Silurus aristotelis | reverse complement strand
GAAAGAGAGGGATGAAGATGAGATGGAATGATAAAGAGAAGTGGATGATAGACACTGTGGGGGAGAAGCTGCAGAGTACAGGTGCTGGTGTGTTGAAATGGGCGGGGCTTAATGTTACCTGGAATCTTAGTGACAGCGACCATCACTAACCACTGCTGGATTAGCATTAGCCTAGCGAGCTAAGTGGCCTAGCGTTCTCAGGACAAGGACATCTGGTTCTGAAAGGGGAGGGGCTTGGTGAAGTGGGCAGGGCTTCTTCAAAGTGGCATGTAATAACGGAGAGCTCAATATCAACTGAGCAGCTGCCTGATTGGCTGATCCAGTGAGGGGATTAAAAAAAAGCAGAAAAAAAAAGATGGAGTGATGGAGAAATAGGAGAAAAAAAAAGAGAAGGAAAGAATATGAAAAGGGACAGAATGCTCTCGAGATCATTTCATGTGACGTGTAAAGAGCTCAAGAGGTGCAGAACGTTCCTCTCTCACACACACCTAGAAGAGTCCGCAGTCCTTCAGGTTGTTCTTGATGATGACGTCGGTGACCGCGTCGAAGACGAACTGGACGTTCTTGGTGTCGGTGGCGCAGGTGAAATGTGTGTAGATCTCCTTAGTGTCCTTCCTCTTGTTCAGGTCCTCAAACTGACACTGGATATACGCTGCTGCTTCCTCATACGTGTTCGAGCCTGTCACGTGCAGGGACACACACACACACACACACATTACTATCTAATAGCTGAGAACCTGAGCAAACAGTTATAGAGTGAGCCATATTCAGTCTAGCAGATGTTAGAGTGAGACAGGTAGAGTGTGAGACAGGTGAAACAGAAAAGGAAGAGTGATAGACAGATAGGTAGTGAGAGAGACAGACAGGAAGGAAGTAAGACAGAGAGGAAGGAAGTGAGACAGACAGGTAGTGAGACAGGCTGACAGGAAGGCAGGGCAGTAAGAGACAGACAGACACGAAGGTTAGTCAGAGACAGACAGGTAGTGGGACAGAGACAGGAGGGCAGGGCAGTGAGAGACAGACAGACACAAAGGTTAGTGAGAGACAGACAGGTAGTGGGACAAAGACAGGAGGGCAGGGCAGTGAGAGACAGACAGACACAAAGGTTCGTGAGAGACAGACAGGTAGTGGGACAGAGACAGGAAGGCAGGGCAGTGAGAGACAGACAGACACAAAGGTTAGTGAGAGACAGACAGGTAGTGGGACAGAGACAGGAAGGCAGTGTGACAGACAGGGAGAGGGTGAGACAGTTACCTGCATTCTCAGGGTAAGTGATGGTCAAAGACAGACAGTAAGAGTGAGACAGAAAGAGAGTGAGAATTACCTGCATACTCGGGGTAACAGATGGTGAGGGGACTTCTTTTGATCTTCTCCTCAAACAGGTCCTTCTTGTTGAGGAACAGGATGATGGATGTGTCTGTGAACCACTTGTTGTTGCAAATGCTGTCAAACAGCTTCATGCTCTCATGCATCCGGTTCTGCAGACAGACAGGTGGAGATTGAGAACGACACACAGACAGACAGACAGGTGGAGAGTGAGAACGACACACAGACAGACAGACAGGTGGAGAGTGAGAACGACACACAGACAGACAGACAGACAGACAGACAGACAGACAGACGGGTGGAGAGTGAGAACGACAAACAGACAGACAGACAGAGTGCACGTCTAAGAGTGTCCGTGTAAGAGCCCGTCTGTGTGTAAACATCTATATCTGAGCGTCTGATTCTTGTGAGTCTAGTTTTGCAGGGACATCAGACTGTGCGTGTGTGCTGTCTGAGCCTGTCCAATGTGTCGGAGTGTCTGATTCTGTGATTTTGCCTGAGTGCAAGTATGATAGACGACTCCATCTGCCTGTATGTCGGTCTCCAAGTCTATCTGCCTTTCTGTCTGTCTCTAAAACTGTATGTCCATCTGTCTCAGAGTCTGTCTGTCTGAGAGTCTGTCTCAGGGTCACTCTCTCTCTCAGTGTCTGTCTGCCAGTCTGTCTCAGTGTCCGTGTGTCTGCCAGTCTGTCTCAGTGTCCGTGTGTCTGCCAGTCTGTCTCAGTGTCCGTGTGTCTGCCAGTCTGTCTCAGTGTCCGTGTGTCTGCCAGTCTGTCTCAGTGTCCGTGTGTCTGCCAGTCTGTCTCAGTGTCCGTCTGTCTCAGTGTCCGTCTGTCTGCCAGTCTGTCTCAGTGTCCGTCTGTCTCAGTGTCCGTCTGTCTCAGTGTCCGTCTGTCTGCCAGTCTGTCTCAGTGTCCGTCTGTCTGCCAGTCTGTCTCAGTGTCCGTCTGTCTGCCAGTCTGTCTCAGTGTCCGTCTGTCTGCCAGTCTGTCTCAGTGTCCGTCTGTCTGCCAGTCTGTCTCAGTGTACGTCTGTCTGCCAGTCTGTCTCAGTGTCCGTCTGTCTCTGACTGCCTGTTCCCCCACTGAGTGGTAAATGACCCAGTTCCAGCACCTGCTCTCTGGAGTCTGAACGAAGAGAAATGAGGTGAAGGACACCCTCAGTACTCACCATCTCCTCGTCTTCGGCCAGCACCAGGTCGTAGTCGCTGAGGGCCACGCAGAAGATGATAGCAGTCACACCCTCGAAACAGTGGATCCACTTCTTCCTCTCTGACCTCTGACCTCCCACATCAAACATCCTGAACAGAGGTCAGAACATCGCAATCACAAACCCCTCTCACATACACCAGCCGTGTCCAAAACGATTGGCGCCCATTATGGAAAATCTGCTAATTGAAGCAACTGTTTTTCTAACCACCAAATAAGGGCACAGCAGAGAGAAGAGTTTTGAATTTCCTGTTCGCATAGTGGGGAGGAAGTGAAGAGACAGAAGGAAGGTGCTCACGTTGTCGAAAGCAGAAATGTTTGCGTTTCTGGGTTTGAGTCATACAGCAGATGCAATCTGTTCATTTTCTTTTTTCTCCTTAGCAGTTCTTCTGAGATAATCTTTGTTCTAAGCACAAGGATTTGTTAGTGCGAAAAAAAACCCTGGTACGAAACTCGGCTTCCTGTTTACGCCAGTCAGCTGATGATGAGTGTGTGTGTGGCCGTTGTGTGTGTGTTGTGTAATAAACGAGACCATGACTAGCGCCTTGCTAGAGACGCTCACTTGAAGTGCAGGTCCTTGAAGGTGAAGTGAGTCTCCACGATGCCTGTGGTTTTGACACGGGTCCTCAGGACGTCCTGCTGTGTAGGGATGTAGGAGACCTGCGATATCCTGTCCAGATCATTCAGATAACTACGGGTGGAGAAAAAAAATTGATTGGAAAGTGTTAGTGAAATAATGATGTGTAATTCCATTAACAGCTGCCACATGATCGGGCCGATCCATTCCAAAGCACGGGGGTCGATCACAATGAACTTTTTGGCCTGCAAGTCCTAGATGTGCTCGAATAGATTATCAAAGTGAGCCATCACTCGCACACGAGCGCACACACATACCACACACATACACATACACATACACACACACACACACACACGACAGAGCAGCCTCTATGGGTGTGTGCATGTTTTCGAACCAGATGAGATACTGAGATTTCCTGAACATGTTTTTACTGAGCCTGGTGAGACCACATGCCCTCTTACACACACACACACACACACACACACACACACACACACACACACACACACTGTGAGCAGTACCACAGTACCATGTACTCGTTTTTATCAGTGTTTTGTTTACAGTGTTAAAAGTATGTGAAATTCTGAGGGCACTGCAGAGCAAACAGAAATAAAGGAAAGACTCAGAAGAGAGAAATTATTTAAAAAGGGGGTCAAACCACTGATGAGGAAAGAATTAGAGAAAGATTAGAGAGGAAATGTAAAGAAACCAAACCTTATTACAAAGAAGAATAAAAAATAATATCAAGTGAGATTATTAAGTGATGCAATGCAGTGAGGTGAGGCAGTGATTCAGTAATGTAATACAATGTGCAGTGATGCAGTAATGTAATACAGTGAGGCAGTGAGGTGAGGCAGTGATGCAGTGAGGTGAGGCAGTGATGCAGTAATGTAATACAGTGAGGCAGTGAGGTGAGGCAGTGATGCAGTGAGGCGAGGCAGTGATGCAGTGAGGCGAGGCAGTGATGCAGTGAGGCGAGGCAGTCAGGCAGGGATAAGATAAGATGATGTAATGCAGTGATGTGATGCTACGATGCAGTATGGCAGTGAGGTGGTGGGGTGCGATGCAGCATTGCGGTGGGGTGATGCAGTGATGCACTGATGTGATGTGGTGAGGTGTTGCAGAGGTGCACTTCAATAAGGTGATGCAATGATACTTTGAACTGAGGTAATGCAGTAAGGCAGTGAAGTGATATGGTTGAAGAGAGACAGACAGAGGGAGAGAGACAGAGACAGACAGAGCCAGCAGAGAGAGAGACAGGCAGCAGAGAGAGAGACAGGCAGCGAGACAGGCAGATAGATAGACAGAGAAGCAGGCAGAGGGACAGGCCGATAGATAGACAAAGAGACAGGCAGAGAGAGACAGGCAGAGAGACTCACTATGCAGCAGAATCATTGAGCTGATACTCTCGGGATCGGCTAAAGCAGGCCTGCACTCCTCCATCCTTCCACAGACGCTTTATCACTCCAGCAAGCTCAGCGGTCATAAAGCCTTCCTCTGCACTGCCAGCTAACACAAACAGCTGCCGGGCATCGTCCTGAAACAGACACACACACACACACACACACACACACACACACACACACACACACACACACACACACACACACACACACACACACACACACACACACACACACACACACACACACACACACACACACACACACACACACAGGTCATTCCCTGTATTGAGTGTTTTATTGATCACTTTCATCCAAACAGAAGAGTATGAGAGGTTCACCAGGCAGCCTCCCCTGAGGAACTCTGTCTTAAGCAGCTCTCATTTTCTTTATAGAAACTATTTCCTGATTCAGATCAGTTGAGAGATTCGACACAAAATTACCTTTTTTAAAAACAACCACAATTTAATCATAAATTAACTTAAAGACATTCATTAAGTTTTATTATCGTTATTGAATATTGTTTTTTAATATATAAAAAATCTGTAGGATCCACGAATTGAGAGGGGGATAGAAAGAGAGAGAGAGAGAGAGAGAGAGAGAGAGAGAGAGAGAGAGAGAGAGAGAGAGGGATAGATATGGGGGGGGAGAGAGAGAGAGAGAGAGAGGGATAGATATGGGGGGGAGAGAGAGAGAGAGAGAGGGATAGATATGGGGGGGAGAGAGAGAGAGAGAGGGATAGATATGGGGGGGAGAGAGAGAGAGAGAGAGAGAGAGAGGGATAGATATGGGGGAAGGGGGGGGGGGGGGAGAGTTTGTATTCGAGTTGTGATTGAAGCCCGGTTGCTAGGTTACAGTGACTTGAACCTGTTTTTATTTCACACAGAAAGCCATAAAGAGGGAAATAAAGAATGAATGCACACAGCGGTAATTAATTTCTCTGGTGAGAGATAATAAAAATTATTCCCCTCCAGGAGCCGGAGGCAATAAACAATCTGTTTCAGTGTGGAGATGTTCCTCCTCCTCCTCCTCCTCCTCATCAGCTCCACCTTCCAACACAACCCAAATAACAGCCATCACAAAAACCTCAACACACACGTCACCACCAACACACAGCCGAGAGAGAGAGAGAGAGAGAGAGAGAGAGAGAGAGAGAGAGAGAGAGAGAGAGAGAGAGAGAGAGAGGGGAAAAAGAAGGGAGAGTATCAATGTAGAAATAATCGGATAAATCAGGAAATCTCACGCTGCACCAGACTTCAAAAAAATAATTTAAAAAAACGCATCTTTGAAGGACTAAAATAAACACATCCTCCTCCTCTTCCTCATTCTCCTCCCCATCATCCTCTTCCTCATTCTCCTCCCCATCATCCTCTTCCTCATTCTCCTCCCCATCATCCTCTTCCTCCTCCTCATCATCCTGTTGATGAGGATACTCACCGCTCGTGCTGCATCCCCGAAGTCGATTTTGAGGCGTCCCATGGCGCGGATGATGGCGATGATGGACTGGATGGTGTTACTGTACACCACGGCCTTGTACTGCTTACACTCCTCCTCTGAGTAACCCGCCTCATGGATAATCCTGAAACAGAGAGAGAGAGAGGGAGATGGATCAAGAGTGAGCAAGTAGAGACCAGCCTGACACTCCAAATATACACACACAGAGACAGATGAAATGGGACGAGTTTTTTCTCTCTCTCTCTCATATATATGTGTGTGTATGTATGTATGTATGTATGTATGTATGTATGTGTGTGTGTGTGTGTGTGTGTATATATATATATACACACATACATACATACATACACACACATATATATGAGAGAGAAAAAACTCGAGTATATATATATATATATATATATATATATATATATACACATACATACATACATACATACACACACATACATACATACACACACATACATACATACATATGAGAATCATCTTTCAGCTTCTACCATTAGGGGGCGCCACAGGGGATCATCAGTCTCCATCCCCCCCTGTCCTCTACATCTGCCTCTTTTACACCAACTACCTGCATGTCTTCTCTCACCACATCCATAAACCTCCTCCTTGGTCTTCCTCTTTTCCTCCTTCCTGGTGTCTCCATCCTCAGCATTCTCCTACTGATATACCCCATGTCCCTCCTCTGCACATGTCCACACCGTCTCAATCTCACCTAACTCACCTTGTCTCCAAAACGTCCTACATGCACTGTCCCTCTAATAAACTCATTTCTTATCCTGTCCATCGTCGTCACTCACAACGAACATCTCAACATCTTCAGCTCTGCTACCTCCAGCTCCACCTCCTGTCTTTTACTCAATACCACTGTCTCTAAACCATACAACATCTCAGGTCTCACCACAGTCCTGTAAACTTTCCCTTTCACTCTCACAGATACTCTTCTATCACAAATCACTCCTGCTATCACTCTTCTCCACCCACTCCACCCTGCACGCACTCTTTTCTTCACTTCTCTAACACACTCTCCATTACTTTGCACTGTTGACTCCAGGTACCTGAACTCCTCCACCTTCTCCATCTCTTCTCCCTGCAACCGCACCCCTCCACCTTCTCCATCTCTTCTTCCTGCAACCGCACCCCTCCACTGCCCTTCTCTCCAGCGTGTACCTTCACCTCTCCAGGTTCTTCTCAACCTGCTCCCTACTCTCACCACAAATCACAATATCATCCGCTATCATCATAGTCCATGGAGACTCCTGTCTGACCTAATCCTTTAACCTGTCCATCACTACTGCAAACAGGAAAGGGCTCAGGGCCGAACCTTGATGCAGTTCAACCTCCACCCTGAACCAGTCTGTCGTTTCTACTGCACACTTCACTGCTGTCACACTGTCCTCATACATGTCCTGCACCACCCTCACATACTTCTCTGACACACCAGACTTCCTCATACAATACCACAACTCCTCTCTCCACCCTGTCGTACGCTTTCTCTAAATCCACAAACACACAATGC